>NW_008360322.1:3165209-3172096 GCF_000622305.1 Nannospalax galili
TCTCATTGTGCTCCTCTAGAGGATTACTGGTATTTGGTGGGGATATGTTATTTTGGTTTTTCATGTTATTATTTTTTCTCTGTGATTTTGAGATGTGAATTTCTTTTGTTGTTTCTGACTCTTGTGTGATACTCGGGCCTTCAAGTTTAGTTCTGCTTCTTTTTCTTTGAGCTTTATGTTTCTTTGTGGTTTACTTTTTGGGTATGAAGAGCTGGTTCTTCTAAGCTTCTGGTTTTCTCTTTTGATTTTATATTGTCGTGGCTGGATTGATTTTGTCTTCAGGAGTTTGGCGGTGGCCCAATTCCAATGTGGTTCAGAAGTTTTCAGACTTCCTCCTTGGGTCTGGAATCTTCTAAGAATGATTTTGGCCTCATGAACTTGGCTGTTGGACTGACCTGAGATCCTGGCTATGGCCGTGCCACGCAGGGATGCAAAGGCAATTGGGGTGGGAATAAGCCCCAAGATTTCCCATGGGGTGGATTGAGTAGCTGGGTTGTACTGGATGCAAAGGATCAGGGAGTGGAAAGGTAAGCCTCGGAGCACCATAAAGAGGCTGTCAGCCTCAGAAAGAGGCTGGCGGGTGTTGCAGGACCAGGGAAGTAGAGGGAGGTGAGGGCAGGGCCAGGTCCAGAAGCAGTGCTCTTAGGGCCCAGGGAAGGCACTAAGTTGGTGTGGTTGAAAAAGATCAGGAAGCAGTATTGGTTCCCCTGGTGTCTGGGGACCCAAGACTAGGAATGGCGCAGAGCCCAAACTAGTAGAGAGCAGCGGGGGACATGGAAGGGTGAATATGGCTGCGGGAGTCAAGGCATGGAGGGCTGCGCTATAGACTTACCCCAAGAGGCCTGAGGATATGAGTGCAGGCTAGGAGAGTTAGCTGGTGGTGCAGGTCCCGGGAAGCAGAGAGAGGTGACGAGGTGACGGTGGGGCCAGGTCCAGAAGCGGTGCTCCTGGGGTCCAAGAAAGGCACTAAGTTGTTCTGGGTGAAAAGGATCAGGAAGCATTATTGGTTCCCCAGGTGTCTGGGGCCCCAAGACTAGGAATGGCGCAGGCCCCAAACTAGGAGTAGAGAACACCGGGGGAGATGGAAGGGTGAATATGGCTTGGGGAGTCAAAGCGCGGAGGGCTGCACTATAGACTTACCGCAAGAGGTCTGAGGATGGGAGTTGAACTCATTTTTTAAACTTGTAAAGAATCCCCACTGAGTAATTTTCCTAGGTTAAAATGTCTTGTTCTTTAACTTTGTAGTCAAAAGTTTTATAGTGAAGGCCAATTGCAATCAATTGGTAATGATGGCCCAGAATGCTGTGTTCAAATGACTCTGAATCTTCATAATAACTGAGCTGGAAATAATTCTCTGATTGATTAGCAGTGTAGATCATTAAGCAGGAGGATGAATTTGAAGAAAAATGCTTATTACCAATATTCAGAGAGATTTTTCCGTTTGTTTGCCAGATACAAAATCAAGCTAGACCCTACCTTTAAAACTGGATTTACAGCCTACAACAGTTCCTTCTTTTGAAGTGGCAGACAATTTGAATCATTGATTTTTCCCATCTTGTCGATGGGAGTTCTCCATGTTTGTTCAGTTACAAACACTAGGTACTTTCATCACTCACATGTCTAAATAAAGCAGGACAGAAAGATGGGGAAAATTATGGGAACATAGGAGGGAAAGCTTGAGCAAGGAAAATGGCCCACCATCTAGGGATCTCTCTTGCCTGTCTGGCTAAGGAGGTGAAGAAAATTCAGACACCACTAATGAAGCCCATGAGGTAATCTGTTTTTCTATAGAGACCTTAAACAAGTTGTCAACAGCAATAAGTAAACTGCACTTTCTTAGGGCTAAAATTATGTGTAACTTTGAGCACCCTCCTTTCTTTAATCTAAACAATACCTCCCATAAATTCACCTTTCATTCAGAATTTTTTTGTTTGTTTGTTTGATGCATTACATGAAGGTCAGCCTTCTCTGTTTACTGGAAATGCTCATGTTGCTTTTTGTCTATGTGTGTAATTGAAAGTCTTCCTTCTCAGAAGCATTGATTGGATTATGAGACTAACATGCACAGCTTGCATTTAATTTCTAAGATTCTTAGAATTTCATACAGTGTGTTCTTTGATCAGGAGTCATTTTTGTTTAATCCCTAGGACTTCGCCATCTGTTAATGTATTATATTCAACTAATGTAATATGTCAATCAAAGAAAGATTATGAATGTACCGAGTATTTTTATTCATAGATTTCTTACACAATATCACATAGTCTGCAAGAACACAGCTCCAAAAGTGCACCATGCCATTCCTTGAAGATTGTCATGGTCCTGCCATTTTGATTCTGTGTGTAGCTATGGGACTGGAGAAGGAGGATGGGAGTGAGAAAAAGCAGCCAAGGTCAGCCATCTGCTTACAGGGAGGATGGCTTTTTGGGCTGCCAACATGCTGAGTATTGGGCCTCCCCGGATTAGATTAGGGTGTAAACTGTGGTCACAGGTAATAGTATCTTTCACTCTTTTCATGAAAAAAGTTAAGGATATTTCATTAGCTAAACCTTTGAGAGGTTCTCCATTTATCTTTATTGGCACTCAGTAAAGTAAGCATATTTTTCCTTATTTCAGGGACTATAAAGAAACTACCTTAACAGTTTCACAGATAACTTTTCTGTGTACAGGAATAATCTTTCAGTCTTCGTTTTCTTATCTCCCACAGAAGAACAAAGGAGCACACCAAGACAACTTTCAAAGTCACCCCTCCTGTCCCTCCCTGCCCCAAGGAAATTAGGGTCTCTCTTTCATAAACAAATGACTGTCCTACTAACATTCCCAAGCAAAGTAGCAGTTACTCTCCTGATCATGTTTATAAAATATGCAAATCCAACATGTCCTTTACTTCATTTTTCCATCCATTATTTAGTTTCATTATAAAACAGTTGAGGGTGAAAAGGATAATTAATGCAATTAAGCTTCCATGGTTTAAAAATTCTCTAATTTTAGTAAATGTTTTAATGGAACTCCAGCACACACAAAAAAGAAAAAGTAATTTATTATCTTCAGTATAAATGCCAAATAGAATGAAATAATTATTCTGAAAATCCAAAATATTATATAAATAAATATTATTTACCATAAGACTTGCATGCTGTTAATCTACATATACAGTTTCTGTTCTAAACTATATATTCATATGTGTCTATTTATATGCATATACACATTTTATTTTCCCATGTTTTAGATGAATATATTTATGGAAAAGAATAGTAATGAAGTTAACTATAGTTTTTGTTGTTATTCTATTTGGAAACATGTTTTCCAGCCTCACCTCACACTCACAATCCTCCTGCTTCAGCCTCTCAAGTGCTGGGATTACAGGCATAAACCACCATGCACAATTTAAGCTATTCATTTTTTAAAGACTTAAATCTATATTTTGACAGGTTAATTTACTGGAAACATCACTATCTTGTTTTCATTATTACCTACTGATGATGAGGGAAAGAGATATAGTCATTCATTTAATATTACTTTTCTGCATCTAACATTGATTTATGACTGATTTCATACTTGAGAATATATTAACCACCTTGTAGTGGTTTTATAAATGCTTATTATAATTTGTGTTAAAAAAAGAATAAAAATTAAAATGAAGAAAGCAATTTTAGGAAATAAATATCACAGTTATCTAGTGGGACATCTGTATGTAACTCTTGTTTACTAAAGCACCTGTAATAAAATTCTGTTACATATGGGCTTCATCCTAAGAAGCATAACTTAAATACAATTAAAAAATAGATGGTTATCCCCATAATATTCAAGCCATTATTGCACCAATTAGAACATCTTGCCAGGCCAGTTGTTATTGTAGTTAACATGATTCACAGCTGGCTAAGGTTGATGATTACTTTTTTTTTCTTCTAGTAGCATACATAGCACCTCCCAGCATTGTGAACACCAGCCAGTAGAGACAAGGCTCTGATGTCAACACCAGCTTGATTTCTCCTTGCTTGTTCTATAGCTCATGTATGTAGTATCTTCAACAACAATATCTTACCATCAAGTTCTGGTGGGTAACCAAGATCAGGGGCAAAGACTAGTAGTATTTGAGGATCAAGAGTGGGAGACCAGTCCAGATTTGGAGGTTTTACTTTGCTAGCCTAATGGTATCTAGTAGGGTCAATGTTCCCCTGTTATAAGGTAACTGTTTTTAATCTCTTTTTTATAATGTATGTGTATATATTTTAAGAAGCTTCTATAGTGGTAGGTTTCCATATGGCATTTTCTAAAGACCTTTAGTGTTAATTATCCCTCCTCTGTCATGCCCTCCCATTCCCCACCCCATTTAACCCCTCCTACTTTATTATTCCCATTTACCCTTTTACATCACTGCATTCTATCACCCCTCCCAAGAAGCCTCTCCCTCCCCCTCCCCCTCTGTGACCATTTATTATATCAAGCTTAGGAACATGAGGCTAGAAAGGTCACAGGGCAAAGGGAAGAGCCTAATACTAGTCTCGTAATGCATCTTTCAACTCTCACCAGAGAAGTTTTCTTATGGAACAGATGGTGATAAATACAAAAACCTACAACTGGCCAATGTGCAGAGAACAAGAGGCTACAGAGTTCTTATCCCTGAATAGGACACCTATATCAAACTTCTGCCTCCCAAAGCTCAGGGATCATTGGGAAAGAGGAAGTGGAAACCTTATAAGAGCCAGAGGTGGTGGATGACCACAAGGAAATAGTTTTCCAGACAGTTGCAAAGTTACTCATATGAACTCACAGTAATGGTGAAGCACGCACAAATCCAATGCAAGCTCAAACCAGATAAAATTACAGTATACACATTGGGAACTGGGTATGATACCTAACCTGAGAGAAATTGTGGCAACCAATGGGAAGGACAGAGATAGTCACTTTCAAGAATGAGACTCTTGGTAGGTTAATCAGGCTTCAGTGGATGGGCTCACACTTAAGGGTATTTGGTGCCCTTCACACAAATTAGACTCTATAGGCCTTATTATACATACATTATATATATGTAATATATATTTTATTATATATAATGTAATAAATACAATATTATATATGTAATATAATGTAGTACGTTACAGTGGGTGGGGAGCAGTAAGGAAAAGTGGGGCTAGGGAAGTGGTCTAAAAACCATCAAATTACATTGTATGAAAATTGCAAAAATCCAATTAAAATTTAAAAAGCAAAATTCTGTTGAACGATATCTTAAGCCCTGCCCTAAATGCCTGCTTTTGCAAGCAAGCCTGCAGGAAAAATTTCCTTTATTAACACTAAAGCATCTGTGTTAATAAACAAATAGGCTGTATACCAACCAATGTGTAACAGTGTGGGGGAAAACTGTGCATTTTGTACAGGGACTAAACTCAAGGCTCAAGTTCTTTGGGAGGAAACACTGCTCAAGTCTGCTAGCATGAATAAACTTTCTAGATCTCTCCATGCAAATCTCTTGGTGCCTGATCTGTGTGTTGGGAGGTCCTCAGGCCTCAGTTTCCCCTAGCGCAGAGGTTAAAATTTAGTCAATACTTTCTGGAAAGCTACTATGTTTCAGACCCTACAGTAATGTATTTAGATTTATTTCCTAATGGTCCCAAGGACTGTGAGGAAACTGAGTACAAAACCGACTAGGTGATTTGTTGACAGTGCCCTAGCTAGTCAATAAAGTGTGCTTAGTTAGTGTGTGGGATGTGAAGTGAGAAAAAGGTTCATTGAAGACTGCCTAAAATTGAATTATTTTGATTCTATCTTAGCCCCCATTTGCATACTGGGTATAGATGCGAGCATGCGCACACGCGCGTACACAGACACACACAGACACACACACACACATATGCTTGAAATTGTGTAATTCTGTTTTTTGTCTCCTTGGACATAGTGATATAGCCATCATTCTTGAATTGGGCATGACTTACTCTTCACATTCTTCAATTTTTTTTTGCTTCAAATATTTATTTAGTTAATTAGTTATTAGTTTCTTTTTGAGACAGGGTCTCCCTGCAGCCCCATCTGGCCTGCAACTTGCTATTTAGACCAGGCTGATCTCGAACTCAGAGATTTTCCTGCCTCTACCTCCTGAGTACTGGAATTAAAGGCATGTGCCACCACATTATTATTAATGATATCGGACAGTGGCTAGTTTTCTCTTCAATATTTAAACAAGAATAGCATAGTGGGTAGTTGCTAAGGAGAAGAAATTGATTTTCTCCATCTTATTTGTCCTACTATGTGTATGGTTCTTTAAGATTTTTCCCATTAAAATTTGGGCCCAGAGCAGAATTATTTATATTCAATGTTCAGTTCACAGACTCACAGATTAATTTTTGTACTTTATTTAGTCATTTATCTGTCCATGTATATGTATCTGCCTAGCTATCTACCCACCTACCCATCTACCTAAAAATAATCACTCAGACTCTCCTAGCCTGCACTCCTATCCTCAGGACTCTTGGGACCAACGTAGTGCGTTTCTTGGGCACCAGGAGCACTGCTCCTAGACATGGCCCTGCCCTCACCTCTCTCTGCTTCCCTGGACCTGCATCACCGGCTAACTATCCAGGCCTGCACTCCTATCCTCAGGCCTCTTGGGGTAAATCTATAGCGCAGCCCTCCACGCCTTGACTCCCCCAGCCACATTCACCCTGCCATCTCCCCCGGTGTTCTCTACTCCTAGTTTGAGCCCTGAGCCATTCTTAGTCTTGGGTCCCCAGACACCAGGGGAACCAATACTGCTTCCTGATCCTTTTCACCCAGACCAACTTACCGCCTTCCTTGGGCCCCAGGAGCACCGCTTCTGGACATGGCCCCGCCCTCACCTCCCTCTACTTCCCTGGTCCTGCAACACCCACCAGCCTCTTTCTGGGCCTGACAGC
>NW_008360322.1:3177388-3180266 GCF_000622305.1 Nannospalax galili
AAAATGAATTTTTCTGTATGAAACTGTGTGTTTTGACAACGCAGTGGAGATCTTTTTTAAACGTTGGAACCTCATTTAATTTTATGTCTTATAGAGTTTATAATGAGTAAAAGATTGTATAAGCATAATAATTCATCTGTAAACCTAGAAATGTATAGCCAATTTTGAAAGAGATGTACCCTAGCTCAGAAAAATGTTTTTGAATAGGTTAATGCTGTTGTAATGAAATGCTTCCTCTAATTAAGAAAAAATATATATAAATAAAAAAATAATAATAATAATCACTCACAAACCCAGAACAAATCATAAAAGCCAAGGTTTTAAAAGTACTGACCTTCGCTCATAGGCCATTTATCTACTCCCATCTCTTTTTAATCAGCTCAATATCATCCATCATTTATTTAATCACTCAATATCACATGCTTATCATTAGCCTGTTTTATTTTTCTGTGTCTTAGGTACACATTCTATATATTACAATTATAGCAACACACACACACACACTTTCTTGTTTTGTCACACTTCATATATTTGGAACTATTTTTTATAAGCATACTTTGCTAAGATTAATCATATTTTATAACACTATACTTAATTTTAATTTATATAAAATATACTACCTCTTATTCACCAAATCTCCTATGAAAAAGTACTCTGGATATGTAGACATGTTCAAGAATTTGTCTTTGATGGGGCTGGGCATGGTGGTGCATGCCTTTATTCCCAACACTCCAGAGGCAGAAGCTGGTGGGTCTCTGAGTTTCAGATGTGCTGGATCTACAGGGAGACCCTGACCCAATAAAGAAAGAAAGAAATTTGTCTTTGAGATTGGATCACAGGAGGTATGTCCTTGTTCAGTTCTAGAAAAAATGTCCTTGTGTGACTAAAGGAGACAGAAAAGAGCGGGAGAGAAGGGGGAGAGGGAGAAAGGGAGAGAGGGAGAGAGAGGGAGAGAGAGAGAGAGAGAAAGAGAATGAATATGGATGAGAGTATCATTTTCTTCTTGTGTGTGAAGAAATAGGCAAGAAATGTAAGCTCCTGGACCTTATGCAAGTTGAGAAAGTTGAATTAATTTATTATCTATTGATTTAATCTCCTGATAGCCACATTCTGTGCATCTATGGAGGTGTGGACCATGAAGTTTCTTTGGTAGAACATGGGTAAGATAAGAGGGGTAGAGTGGAGGTCAGGTCAGGATTATAGGAGGTACACCAACACAATGAATAGAGCAGCTTTGCTTTCATCTCTAAGTATTTTACGATTGTATGTTATGAAAGTCTTCCACTGATAAACCACAACAAATGTACAACACACGCTTGAAAAGGCAGTTCTCTTAGGTTGTTTTCTGACCTGATGTCCTCCGTCATGTATCATTTAGAATAGTGAACATAGCTTGCTGCAGCCTATAGAACCAGTATCTGAGTAGTTTGGCCACCAGTGACTTTCTGTGGGTTGACTAGGGGATCCACTTCTACCAAGTGAATCAGAGACCTTGGTCTTGTGATTCTGAGCTATTACCCTATGGCCTCCTAAGTTGCATCATCATGGGAAGAGATAGATAGAGGACACGTTCTAACCTTTAGCTGATTTAGATTAGGAGTGATACTGGAGCTCACATCCCATTTATCCATTGAGTCACAAGGCCTCATGTACAAAGAAGTCTGGAGCATATGGGACTGTATTGAATATTTTCACATAGTAAGTCTCTCTGGCGCACATACCACATACAACAAACATATTTCAACCACAAAAAGGCAGAATAATTAGATAAACTGTGCTTATAGTTAAATAGCATAGACTTTATACTGCCTACTTATAAATTATCATTTCCAAAATATTTCCCAATGCGGTCTGTTTGTTTACTTACTAGAAAATATATAATATTTCTGTGAGAACTACTAATTCTCTTCTTTTAGGAATGGAATAATAAGATAAAAATTAGGTAATTGATCTTTGTTGTACTAAAATTAAAGTTTTAAATATAATTTCTCATTTTCTACCTTAGGTAGTAGATAGGGCAGGTATGTCAATTTGGAATGTAAATCCTCTAGCCCATGGTTTATCAGCCCAAGCAGTCTGTTTCCTGCTGCACAGCTGAGACTATAAAGGCCCTTTTCTCATGAGGCCTCTGCCTGTTTTCCTACGCCATGCTGAGATGAAGGAGAACCCAGAGCACAAGCAGTGTTCCTGACAATCTTTGATGTGACTTAATTTATTTTTGCGCTTGATGATAATGTCTTTATCATCTAGTTACTGTTCTCTGTCTCATCTCCTGGTGGTACAGCATGCTCAATGTGGTTCATTTTCTGAAACAACAGCAGATTTAATTTTTATGTTGATGATGATAGGGGGATGTTCAAAGACTGCATCAGAAGCGATTAAATCATTTTGGGAAGAGCCTACTGCTGAGTTAGTAAGCTCTTTGGGAGGTGAATTGGTGGCTCAAAATAACAATAAGAGCATAATGGGAAGATGCCCGTGCCTGGAAGGAAAATTGGGAGGATAGTGAAGCTAAAAAAGCAGGACTGAAATTACAAACCCAGTGGTATAGGATATGACTGCAATTAACAGACATGTTTCAGTAATCTTATTAAAAAGCCACCAAAGGGGCCAAGGCTCTAGCTTAGTGGGAGATCATGGGTTTAGAATGCTGGCCCTGGGTTCAATTCCTAACAATACCCCATTGACAAAAATCCACCAAAAAAGGAAGAGATGTTAGCTGGTATGAGGAATCAAGGCCAGAGAGGAGATGCATCTTGAACTTTAGAAAAATATACTTAGGGATTAACCCTTGTAAGAAGCGCTTTTAAAAATACCACATATGCAAAGGGAACGTTTATTTATTTATTTATTTATTTATTTATTTATTTATTTATTT
>NW_008360322.1:3180412-3183432 GCF_000622305.1 Nannospalax galili
ATCTTATTTTTAAATGAACACTGATGCAAAACCATTTGGGAACAAAGAAATAGGATAAGCCCTTTTCATTCTTCCTATGTCTCCCCATGGAAGGAGCTCTTGGGAAGGACACAAGATAAAGGTCTTTTTTTTTTTTTTTTTTTTTTTTTTTTTTCTTTTTGAAGCAGGGTCTCCCTGTAGCCCTCTTTAAGGGTTACTCACTGTCACAAAATATGTGTTAGCTAGCGGTGAAATTTTCTTGTGGATCTTTCAACTTTTCCCTCATTTATTTTACCAGTTTTCTTGAGGAAATCTTCTACAGTCTTTATTTGGTGCCACAGGTGTTAAGCTTTGACCTATAAGCTGTGAACACCAAAAAGCAATATGCATGGGAGACATTAGGAAAGTAATTACAATCCAAAGCTGCTGAAGCATCAGGTTGAGATGATTATATACTAAATTCTAATTAAACATTTAAAAAGTACTTCCTGTATTATTTAAACAATCCAAGTAATAGAAAAAAAAAAGAATCAAAAGCTTCCTAATTTACTTGTTGAAACCAGCATAGCTTCAATACAAAAATATTATGAAACTAGTATGCCCCCCAAATAAATGAAAGGAAAAATTCAAAATAAAGTGTGAATTTAATAGATTTAAATATTAGGCCAATATAGTATGCATTATTATAAAGAATAATAACCCATAAGTAGGCAATCTTAGAAATGTAAGCATAGTTCAAGTAAATCATTCAAGATGTATTTTATAAAAAATGTGTAAATTATAATTGTTTAATTATTTGTCAGATGACAGAAAAACACTGACAAAACTCATCAGTCATTCCACATGAAATCTTACAAAATGATAATGGAAGGAATTTGCTTAGATGTGATAAAGTTGTTTACATAAATATCTATATTAATATTATATTTTAAAAAGAAAACTAGTACTCTTAAAAAATGAACAACAAATGATAAAATGATATAGTATCTGCTTTACACTGCTATCATTCAATAGTATTTTAGAGATTTTAACCAGTTTAGTTAGGCAAAAATATTTTTATAAATCCTTTAAAATTAGTCTAAATATTTGAAAATAATAAAAAATATTACTGATAACATAATTATGACTATAATCTTAAGAGGCTTAATTAAAAACTCATATACTGAATAAAATAATTGCTTAAATGACTGGATAAAAATATATAAATTAATAACTTTTATACAACCTAATACAAGTCAAAGAATTCTTTACCCATTGAATTCAAACTTCTTCTTTATTATATAACTTCTCATGCACACTTGAACCAGTTTTGAACTACTTTAGGCTGCACCAGTCCATTTAGATTCTTGTGAAAACAGAGCAGTGCTTTGACATAATTTGCATGCATTTAGTCAGTAAGTATTATTTGGGGTGAAAAAATGTGTATGTGTTATTTAGGATGAATCTAGGAAAAACAAACATCTAAAGGTGCAAGCAAAATATGCAATACTAAGAACTTAATAGATTCCAATTAAAAACTAAACATCTAGACAAACTTTGTCACAAAATAGCAATCATGCCAAAAGTATTGCATAAGTTAATGTAATTCCACTCAGCATTTCAATGGATTTTTTTTGGAATAAGTAAGAATAATTTTAAATAATTTAGATAGTAGAATAAATGTTCAAGAATAGCCTAAACAATTGAATAAAATAAGAAAGATGATCATGCCTTAATAAAAAAACTTAAAGGTACACAAAGACACTATGTCAAAACTCTGGCCCACTTTCACAAGAATTACAAATGCAAACTACTCACCATGGCTAAAATTGTTGAATATACATATGGGAAGTTAGCATATAATGAAGTTTTAATTCAGTGACTGAAAGGTGATTCATTTAATAATCGCTGTTAACTGGTGTTGCAGCTTAATGGTAAAGCATTGCCTTGCAAACACAGGCCCTGGGTTCAATCCCAGCACTGCTAATAATCATAACAACAATGATCATTGCTTTCATGTTGGTGAGTAAAACCTAAGGCCTTGTCTTATAAAGTATTAAAACTGTAATATATATGTAAAACTGGGGCATAAAAGTTGAAATGACAGAAGAAAATTTACCAGAATAGTTATGTAAATACATATATACATAACTACAAAAATACATAAATAAACTTAGACATGATCTACAGAAAACAAAGGTTTATATGTTAGATTATCAGTTCTTCAAAGAATGTGTAGTTATCTAGAACTATAATACATTAGAGATTTTACTTACTTATAAGCTAATAATTTAGCTTCATAGATACTTGCAGAAATTAGAGCTTCTAGTTCAGAGACAAATGTCTTTACTACATACAAAAACAGTCAGAGGACCGAGTCCTGATTCCCCCACAGTGAAGTGGAGACTATGAGGTTAAACCTGCAAAAACAGTGGATTACAAAAGTGGTTAGAGAACCTGGGTGTTTTTAGTGGACAGCAAGCATGCTTGACCATTATTCTAGAGGAAGGTACTACCTGTATCTTCCATGGCTGTTCTCTGTACAAATATCCTTGTAAAGAGAGTGGAGGGAAAAGGCAATCAATAGTTATACCCATTGGGCCCAAAAATGTCTAGAGACTCATGGCTGTCTGCTTTGAATAAAAACATAAACATATCAGACATAAAATAATAATCTTCAAAGAGATACTTGAAACCTACATAATGAGTAATAAGTTTGACTGGTGCATATGTGTATATATGTTCTATTTGCATATGTTGGCCTATATCTGTATCCCACATTAGTAATATATGCAACAGACCCAAGTCCAATTCTCCATCAACATTTAAGTATAAAGATGCTCATGTGAGCATGATTTGGGATGATGCAAGCTGAGACACAACCTAAACTGTTCATCAAAAAATGTTGCAAGAATTAAAAAACCAGAGTCAATCTATTTTTATTGAACGAGAGAAAAATCTATCTTATAACAGTAAATTGAAGAAAAGGAACTTCAGAACAGATGTTATGAAGGAGTATTGGGGAGCAGGAGATAGAAGGATGCAAAGAAGGAAGGAAGGAA
>NW_008360322.1:3183751-3191579 GCF_000622305.1 Nannospalax galili
GAAGAAAGGAGGGAAGGAAGGATTAGTTTATAAGTATTTTTGAGACTATGGAGAAAGAGATTAAAAAAAATTATCAATTAGATTCCTTAGAAATAATGCAGCATAAGGAGAGTAGATTAGATAAAAGTTAACTGGTCACTGTGACCTTTCTTTTAATAACCAGAGAAGAAACAACTAATTTGTGAAAACTTTGACAAAAACTGAGTCTCAGTAAGTCTTGTTTGAGACTCATTCATTTATCTGCTCTTTAAACAGTATTATCTTCTTTGTATAAAAACCCAGTTAGGTGCCAGTGAATAAACAGTAAACAAAAATTCTCTGTCCTCATGAAACTTTTATCTTAGTGGGGATCTCAGAAAATACAAAATTAAACATTGCTTGATATCAGTATATTTTCTACTAGGCAAATGGCTCCTAAATCTAAGTTAGTTGAATTGTGAATTAGAAGAGATATTTTAAATTCTAACTTAAAAATAAAATAAAAGGTAAATAAAAGCATACAAGGTCATTTGATTTTAGTTCAACCACAATGCAGCAACTTTCAAGTAAGTTTAGTTAATGGTGTAAGCAACCAAAGCAGGTTTTAGCGTGGGCAGGAGTAAACAAGGGGTGAACAGGCTTTTGTACAGAGAACTATATTGCTATAAAAACACAAAAATCTGTGTCATCCATGTCTTCAACAACTGCACATCCAAAAGAAAGAGTTCTCTGGTGGTAAAGGAATCTTTACCTGCAAGACTAATAGAGCCTATGAGCTCTCAGGCAAATCTGATCTTAAGAGTTGGGCAACAGATCACAAAGGCAGGGAGAATGCTGCTGAATGACTTGACCCTCAAGTCCAAAAACAAAGGCAGCTTTTAAATGACGTTCATGCCTTCATTGTAGTTAGTGCTGCCTTTGAATCCCAGAATTTCATGAAAATGAGAAGGGACTATAGGATGCACTATTTTCTTGTTGAAGCAAGTGTAAAACAGACTTCTAGGACTCATGGAAGTTTTGATCCCAATCAGCAAGAAAGATTTTCTGGCTTGAGAGAGAAGGGGCTTGGAGGGAACACTTCCCCAGGCAGTAAGGCAGCTGCGTTTCCTCACTCAAGTCTCTTCATGGCACCACCAGCTTCCAGCTTTCTGGCCTTAACATTTATATCTTCAATTAGTGGTATGATTTGAAGCTTTCCTCGTTGAACTAAATATTCATGGTATGGATCTCTAAAGTCATAAATGGAAGTTTATTTTCTTAATGGGTTTGTTTATCATTTAAAACAATGCTTTATTAAAGCTTCTAGAACTCTCGAGTGACTCTGTAACTCAATGGTAGCTATGCAGGTGAAACTGTTCCATAAAATAAACCAAACACATTAATGGCTGTCAAATTACCCAGCAGAAAACCAAGATATAATGAGTGCAAAGTGCCTTAGCTATTTATAAAGTAAGTGTCAATTACATTGCTCAGCCATTTGTGAACAAATTCACCAGACAAAAGCAGATACTGATAAAATACTTCAATCCTTAAAACAATAAAAGATTAAGGTGTCTAAGTTAACCAAAACAAATATTTATTGGTAAAAGCAGGAAAATATTCTCCCTTAGTCAAACTCAGGAACTCTGATGCTGTGTTGTATCTGGCATGTGGGAAGGGGTGAAGAACTGGAGCTTCAGAATGGCCTGAGTGTTAGCAGGGTTATTGATGGGTGTGATAATCTTTTAGGCACATAGTAAAACATCCTGCATTTGTGTAGCATTTTATACTGCGCCAAATACTTTTGCATATATTATTTCATTTAACCTTTTCAAGACTGCTATGAACAAAAGTGAAAGAAATTAAAGTTCAGAGAAATAGGATGAATCACCCAACTACATGAAAAGTAGGCTTTCTCCTTTCCCATACAGCTTGCTTCATTCAGACTGTAATTTTTTTTTTTTTGTTTTAAAGTAGATCATGTAATCTGCTTACTTTTTTGCTCTAGAACATTTTATTCATCTATGAAATGATAACATATGCATTTTTTTGACAAACCACGAAATTCTTTCTCAAAAACAAAATGAAAGCTTAGAACTGCTAGAGATTATCCAGGTCAAGTTTTCATTTCAAAAATGAAGAAAGTGAGGTCCAATCCAGGAAGGCTGGACAACTTTTCTTTACAAGGGCCATTAAAGTTGGAGGGAACAGTTGGGACCAAACGTGGGTAACTTAATCCTGAGTCAGTGGATGCATTCAGCTCCCTATATTTAGTAAGTATGAAAGCATTTCTTTGAGATAAAGATGTAACTCTAATGTTGAAGAGGTCAAGGAATATTTGTTTGTATTTCATTTGATATATTGTTACTCATAAGACATGCTTAATAAAGGACTTTGAGGTGTGTATGTGTGTGTATAATTTGATTTTTTAAATGTAATTGCATTAGGCAATAAGAATACTAAGCTTTTAGGTAGAGAAATCATTGTATTTTTAGAATTTTGGAAAAGAAATAGAATGTCAAGAGCATTGGGAATGCACATGCATGGTTGTGTATGATTAATAATAATAATAATGTAATTGGGCCTATGAGTAGAATTATTCATAGAGTAGCACAGCTAGCTCATTGAACACACACATATATATGTATGTATGTATAAGGGCTTACAGTGATCAATTTTCATGCCAAGTTAAATAATATTACCCGCATATAGAAATTAAAAACGGAATATTTTATATCATACTATTGAGTCTTTTTTATATTTATTTGAAGGCCAATAATATCCCTGGGGTATTTCCAAAGCTGGTTGGCTTTTAACTTTCAAATGGTACTTACTTCATTTATAAGCTTCAATAAAATAATGCCTTTATTATCTAATAGTAATTATTAGAAAGTTTTTAATTGATAGGGTGCAAGAAATTAACACTTTTGTTAGAATATACTTTTTGTGAGTTTTCTCCTCCAAATGGTAGGATTGTATCACTCTGGAGAGTAAATCAGAAGTGGTCTGGTCTAAGCGGATGATGGAAGGCCTGTGCCCATGCACTGGTGAAGATCAGCCTCTTACCTCTGCAGCACCCTCTACTACCCACTTAAGAATGGATCTCATGCACTGTATGCCTGCAGATTTTCCAAAAAATCCATTTAGATTAAAACGTTTCGATGAAGTACTGTAAACTTTTATTAATTAGACTTTGTACCTCTGTTTTATTATTGGTGCCCCCCCCATGTGAGCAATGCTGACTATGCACACAATGGCAGCATGTTTACTAACTTCTGAAGACCTTTGAATGAAAGTACCAGGATTGAAAATGGCTTTAAGATGCACTTTCAATGTAGGTATCAAATAGCTAGATCAACCACAAAGAATTATCTTGCCTAATCCTTTTTTAAAAAAAAATTTATTTGATAACCACATGATTAGTAGAAGCATTTCATTACAACAGCATTGACATAGTCAGTAACAGTTTCCAGAGCAAAGATGCATCTCTTTGTTGCCTTCTTAGCGCCTAATCCTTTTTAGTAGCCTGAACTTGAAAAGAACATGCACACATAAACCCTTCTGTAATGGAACCTGGCAGACTGTCTTGACCTTCATTCATGTGCTCTTCTTTACTTCAGAAAAAATACTTTTGTTGATCCCTATAGACTTTCTCTCTCTTTCTCTTCTCTCTCTCTCTCTCTCTCTCTCTCTCTCTCTCATAGGTGTGGATAGGTGTAGAGAAGCAGGTTATTTATGGCATAGACTTTGAGATCCAGTTTTCATAAGGTACTGGTTAGATAGCCTTGATCAAAATAGAATGCTTTAGGTTTAAGAAGAGTTTAGATCAAGGGATGGTCTTATGCTTCTCATATAAATTATCCCTAGGCTAAGAAAGAAAGAGCTGTAAATTAAAGCAGGAAAGTATGCAAATGGTCTTCACTTTACTACAGGCCAATAAATATGACTGTGGGAACGTACAAAGTCATCTTAATATGGAGTGAAAAAAGTTATAGCTGCCCCCATGACCTTTAAAATGTTTCCTAAAGTAGCTTATTTGTATTTTACAATCAGATATAAGCATGTAGGACATTTAAAAATTAGTACAAATATTTAATATTCTATAATTTAAAATATTAGCTATGGTTAGAACATGTACTTTATTTCTTTGTATGAGGTGCATTGGGATCATTTGCTATGTGCTGGTCTTCTCACCATATATTTACATGCAGCAAGCATCTTCTCAGTGCCTCTGCATTGCCACCCTGCTTTCTAAGCATGGGTCATCTCACAGTATTATACCTTTTGACTTCCAGCATCATGAAATTGCTCTAAGAGGTCTTTTAATGCGAAATTTGCTGTCATCATTGTGGAAATGCATCCTTTAATCTTTAAATTCACCTTCACTAAGTTCCTCTGACTGCAGATCAAAGCCTCCTGAACACTGGCTTGTGACCATCCTCCTCCAGTCAGCTATTCCTTGCTTAACTACATTTATTCTTCTATTCACATTTGCTTCCAACATTACCACTTTTCATTGCTTTGCTGTAACTTTATCTTTGTTGATCATTTCACTCTATAAAGAATCATTTTTTGTAAAATGTCAATGTGGGTTTATCACTGGAAGACAAGCGGGCAAAATACTTTTATACTTTGCTATCTGTAGGTGAGTTGAATGACCGATGTGCAGTGACCACTAAGGGACAGACTTTGAAACAAGATGTGTGTATGTGGATTGAAGATCTAACAGCAGAGTGTGAGTCTTAACCATTTATCAGTAATACATCTGATTAACTGAAATTTCAACTGTGCTTTTAAGTCTATTTAGTATTTACCATAACTGTTGTAATTGAAATGCATGCATATCTGAACCAAGGAGATAAGTGTGTTAGTATACTATAATCATAAAATAATTTGAGATTGAGAATAATATAATAAAGAATAACATTTATCAGGGAGAACCCCGAAACATACGGGATCCCCTTAGAGAAATGTCTGAGTACTAGACAGTCCAACCTATGTCTGAACAGGTGAAAGAGCTGCAAGAGCTTATCTTTTCTGATGGAAGTTGATGGCATAGATGTCACCAAAGGGAATCAGAGATGACATGGAGAAACGTACACATTGCAAGCAGTAACTGAGAGGTAGTGTTTGTAAACAGAGGTGAAATACTCTCTGAAAACTTCCTTTTGGGTGTAGGGGGAACTGAGACAAGGTTTTAATCTATAACCCAGACTGGCCTGGAATCTCCCATGTAGCCTAGCCTGGTCTCAACCTCAGGACAAGCCTCCTACATCAGCATTCCAAGTGCTGAGATTCCAGGTCTAAGCCACCACATCCAGCCAAGATTGTTCAATATTGCACATGGATGGTCTGTAAAGGTACTCCTGGGCCTCTGGAGATAGCTCACTTGGTAAAGTGCTTGTCTTGCAAGCACAAAGACCTGAGTTCAATCCTAAGAACAGAGAGAGAGAAAGAGAGAGAGAGAGAGAGAGAGAGAGAGAGTAGGACTAGAGACAAGCAGGTCCCTGGGCCTCGCTAGCTAGCCAGTATAGCTTACTTGGCAAGCACCAGGCAAGTGAGAGACCCTGTTTCAGAAACAAAGTGAGAACAAGACTTAAGGTTGCCCTCTCACCTCCATACACATCTGCACACACACACACACACACACACACACACATACCCACAACAATAAGATGTGTCTGAAGGCAAGATCTCACAATGGCAGCTGGATATAAAGACAGAGAAAAGTACAATAAGATGTTTCTGAAGGCAAGATCTCACAATGGCAGCTGGATATAAAGACAGAGAAAAGTATTTTTTTGAGCTATGGCCCAATTTTGTGACTTTGCTGGGGTGGCTTAAGAAGCATAATTACTTGAACTTTTGCTTCAAAAATGTTGAAGAGCCAAAAATAAAGTCAGATCTTGAAACGGTATGCTGAGAGCATCCTGGAGGATGTCTTTGAAAAACTTCTAAGAGTGCTTTTACTCCAAAATGAGATTGTTTCAACCACAAAAGGAGAATGTAAGTGATCTAATGAAGATTACGGAGTAGTCTGGGCTGTAAATAATGCGTTCTGGTCACAAATATAATAGTTTAGCTTAAACATGCCTGGTTCTGGTCTGCAGCTGTTACTGCTGTGCATGAGACTGTGGATATTCCCCATAGGGCTGCATATCTTTAGGAGCTTCCATGAAGAGTGAGTAGAAGTACTACTGTTCTCTGGGTTGGAGGCGAAAAATGGCAGTATTCTCTTACATCTCTTACCATTTAACTATCTAAAAGAGGGCTTGTACAGCTGTGGTGCCCTTTCGTGATTTCAAAGTATGTTACATTTCTCTGCCACTGCAAACCTTTATAGATTTATGTCTAGAACAGAACAGATGTCTTCCCTTTGACGAACAATGGACACTGTTTAGGTTGACTCTGTCATGCTGGGGTTGCCCAAAGAGAAGAACAAGCCATGTGATAGGGTATTTTCATTCCTTCTGAGGCAGCATGAGCTTAGAGTCCGGTGGTATTGACAGATGAGGCCAGCTGAATCCCATGAGGTAGTGGCTGCTGAAGGAAGCAGGGAATGCTGTCCAATGACTGAACATGCCAGTGTTCAAAAGAAAACAAGGTACTGGTGCCAGCTGTCAAGGTGGCTTTGTTCTGGGCTTTTGTGCAAACCATTCCCAATAAGGTTTTGAGTCAGGGAATGTCATTACACCAGTACATAAGAGCAATAATTCATCTCAGGGCTGGAAAATTCCAATACACACGTACCTCAGGCAGATTCTCTATGGCAGTGTACTTCTGCACTACCACCTCCGTTCCTCCCCATCCAAGCCCAGGACAACCCTTTGTTCCAAACTCCAGAGTGGTGCTGTAATTATCCCTGCCCCTATGTAAACACAGCAGAGGGGCTGTCAGAATATCTGTGATATCTGCCCTAACCCTTGTGAATCTAACCCTTTTTTAAAAAATCATGATCTTTCCTCAATTAGTTTTGATAATTCTTCTGACCACACAGTGCAAATTTCATATTTAGAAAACATACTGTTTGACATTTAGGACGGGAAAGCCCTCTCAGGGATGGCTACTCAGGATGAGCCATTGGGAAAAAAAATAAGGCTTTGTAACCTGGCAGCCAACATAGTTCAGGCTATGAACCATTGGAAAAATCTGCCTACAAAGTTAACATAGTACACCTACTTTGAAGGTGTTGGAATAATAAAGTGGTTTTTTTGTTTTGCTTTATTTTTGTAAGCTCCTTCTGACTTACAGGCTCCATAAACCTGCAGAATCTGAATGGTTAGGGTGCTAATGGTTAGGGTGCTGGAGACTACTTGTAACTGAAAATAGATGGGCCTTTTGAGCACTCAGCCTAACATGGATTGCTTGGCCAGCACTTTGGGAATAATTCTAGATTTTTCTAAAATGTCTAGCACTCCATCCGATACATAAATAGTAGTCACAGATGTTTCTGTTGTTAATTATTAATCAGGTTCAATGATGAACAGAACATTCCAGTGTGAAGACCTGACTAATACCAAAGGGTCTGCTGATGTCACTGGAAAGGAAACTGGACTCTGGACAGGTCTATGGGGCACAGACTCCAGAGCCTGAATTCTTAGATTAGAATACTAACTTTTCCACATATTTATTCTCTAACCTTGAACAAGTAGTGATCATTTAGTACTTTCACCTGTAAATCAAAGGCAAGACATTGTACCTGTATAATATTGTGATAAAATTATCCCTCTACATAAAAATTAGAAAACACAATGAAAACCATTTTAATGGCTCTACAATCAGATAATCTTTATAATAAGTATTTCACTGTATAATTCATGGTGGGTTTTCCCTTTCTTAGAGGTACCTAATATTAGTGCTTTTTATAATC
>NW_008360322.1:3191959-3196792 GCF_000622305.1 Nannospalax galili
ATTGGTAGCTTTAATATAAAGAAATTATTTAATTCATGGAAATAATGCCTGACCTGCAGCAAGCACTGTAAAGGTATCTCTTATTCATAGTATGCTTTTAAAATTTATGATTATGTTTCAGTTAGGTCTCTGGATTTAATGATATTTACTACTTATAAGTTTAATTGGAAGACCTTGTGTATCTCAGTACACAAGCTATTTTCAAAACACTTTGTTCTGACCTTTGTTTCTTCTAGATTTTTACATGGACAATAGAAGGAAAGTAGAATGAATATTAGGGGCCTAGGATAGTTCAATTGCACATGAATCTAACTTGAGAGTTGGTATTACCGTCCTAATTATAGTACGAAAAATAAATCTCATTGGTAGTGTCTCTTAATTCATTCTAATTAGAATTAAGAAAACTAATGAGAAATATTACCACATTAGGAACATTATATTTAATATAGCTGTATCCTTGTGAAGATTATTATAATCACAGGTAAGATACAATGGACCAAAGAACAACAACAACAACAACAAAGATGGAAAAGAAATAGATATTCCAGGGTGGCTTTGTGAAAAGATTACATTGATTTTGTAATAAATAAGGCTTTGTAACCTGGCAGCCAAAGTAAAAAATAATTGTATAATTTTCTGGTTTTATTTACCAAACAGAGAATGTTATAAAATTATTTACAGAGAAGAAAACATAATATTTCAATTTAAACTCAAGCAGCTATTTATCATGAAGATTTCTGGGCATGAAGGGATACATGAATATTAGCCAAATCAAGAATTTATAAATAATGTTTACTGGCTCACTTCTCTTATAATGATGATGATGTACAAATTCATTTGTTTGATCAACCTGTAACTTACACAGTGTGCATCGGAGGAGGAGGCACATAGCATGTAGTGATCATTCAATGAATGGCGCAAACTGGGGCAGTTCTGTTTGAGAAAGGAGTACTTGGACAATTATGCCAACACAGCAGGTGAGAAAAGAGAGAGAAAGAGATTGTAACTGTCCCAATAAAAACTGCAATACGTGGTCACCCTTGCACAGCATGTCCCTAGCATGCATAACTCAGATTTAAGTTGACAGGAAATTTTCAAAAACAAGTTCTATAGTAATAATGACTTGTACAGAATAAAGCATCAACAGAGTACAGATACTCAAAGTCTAAATAGCAAGACATTCTGTCTTTGTGATTCCTAAGTAATGAAGGCCAAACACCCGTTTTCTTTTAAGAAGACATTATTACTTAATGCCCATGGACCACATTTTTTTGAAGTATGAACATGGCACCTCAAAGATTCTCAGTAGACTTCCAAAAGGAAAAATTTTCTGACAATGTAACAATATTAAAATTCTGTTGAATTTTACTTAGATTAAATTTACAAAACTTAAACAAGGATTTCTTTTTTTTTTTTTTTACTTTATAGACATACACAGGCACCAAGGATCCAAGTGCAACCGATTATGACTAGTAATAATCAGATACATACAGAGAAGAAATGCATGTACCAACATCTCAGTGTTAGTAGCAAAAACAATGAGTCTCTCTGCAAGGAACAGTACATTTTAAAATGAAATGGAGATCTGTTTTAAAGGTTAAAAACTCATTCAATTTTATCTCTTACAGGGTTTATATTCGGCTTATACTAAGTTCAGTATTGTATAATTGTATTAATTCAGCTGTGAACCTAGAAAGTTACAGCCACTTGTGAAAGAGATGCACTCTTGCTCTGGAGTGTGTTACTGAATATGTTAAAGCTGTAATGAAAAAAAAAGTGAATGGGAGGCATTTTATTTTGTTTTTCAGCAAGAAGTATGCAAAGTAGATTTCCTGAAAAAAATGTAATGGATCTAAATATGCAATGAAGAGTCACAGGTAAGAAAATAAATTCTGAAATGTAGTGTCCTGTCTTAAATGTTATGGGAATGGCTTAGTGCTTTGGTGACTATATACAATGTTCTCTTGTGGGTTTTTCTGATAACACATTTAGTCTCATCTAGATACTCTGCTCCTGTGGTTTTCATTTGCTATGATTGTTATTTGGCACTTTCTGGTTATTGGTTCCAAGACCTTGTGGATGACCAAATTCTCATCTGCTCATGTCCCTCACATGCAGTGTTTATTTGTATATATCCTCCACACATCCTCCTAGATACTCTAAATTGTCTTGAAAGTACTTAGAGTACCCAATTAAATATAAATGCCATACACCGTTCTATTTTATCATTTAGGGTAAAATGACAAGAAACAGCCGATGTGAGTTCAGTCAGTACAAACATGCAGTGACAGATGTTCTGTATGAAATACAAAAAATAAATAAGAAAAAATAAAATTCAAAAAAAGAAATTAGGGGAAAACCCCAATTCAATTCACAATTTGCAAGAGGTTTTATTTTTATTTATTTTTTCTGTCTTTTTAAGACAGGATCTCCCTGTAGCCCCAGCTGTCCTGGAACTCACTCTGTAGATGAGGTTGGCCTTGAATTCACAGAGATCCACCTGCCTCTACCTCCTGAGTGCTGGTATTAAAGGCATGTACCACCACGCCTGGCTTTCACAAGAGTTTTTTTTTAATAAAATATATAAGAATAAATCTAACCAAGGAAGTAAAAGACCTACACAGTAAAAAGTTTAAGACAATGAAGCAAAGAAGACAAGGAAGATATTGGGAGATGGAAAGTTCTTCCATGTTCATTAACGGGCAGAATTAATGTGAAAATCACCATGTTACTGAAAGTAATCTACTTTTACATTGGAAGCCCCATCAAAATACCAATTGTTATGGAACTAGGATAAAAATCTAATAGATAGATAGATAGATAGATAGATAGATAGATAGATAGATAGATAGATGGATGGATGGATGGATAGATAGATAGACAGATAGATAGATAGAAAGATAGATACATAGGACAAAAGACCCTAAACAGCCAAAAAGATTTTGAGCTAAAGAGCAATGCTGGAGGCATCACAGTACCTGATCTCAAACTATACTACAGAGATATAGTAACAAAAGCTTCACAGTGCTTGCACAAAAAAAAAGAATAAAGGATCCAGAAATAATATCACATGGTTACAGCTACCTAGTTTTTGACAAAGATGTCAAAAACATGTTGGAGATAAGAGATTTCTCTAACAAATGCTCCTGAAAAGTGGATTTCCATATGTAACACAATGAAACTAGACCCATATATCCTACCCGGTGCAAAAAATCAATTTAGCAGTATCAAAGATATTAATGTAAGACCTGAAACAGTATGGCTAAAGGAAAACATAGGGAAAACCCTTTAAGATATATGTATAGGCAAAGACTTACCGAAAAGGATTCTAATAGCACAAGAATAATCCCAAGATTTGCAAACAGCACTACATGGAATTAAGAAACTTTACAGCATATGAAACAATTGCCACAGTATAGAGAGCTACAAAATTCAAAACAATCTTTGTCAAGTGTATATGTTGTGTGATGCTTTTTCTGCAGAGACATGAACAAATGTCCACTCACCTCAGAGAGAGAACTAATGACAGACCAATGTAATGATACCATCAAAGTCCAACTTGGAAAACCAGTGAGTTCATGGCAGTTGCTTACAGGAATGTAGGTAAGGAGTTACGTGACTATAGGTGACTCAAAGACAGCCCATGCCAGCCTGAGTGATGAACTCACAAAAGCTGCAGCATCTCTAGGGCTCTACAGTTTGCAGACAGCTCCAAAGCCAGAGAGTCCTCTCCAGGCTGTCAGATGGTCAGGGGCTCCCCTCCACCTTGTCATTGTCTATTGCTTCTATAATTTGGGGAGGGACCTTGAGAATATTGTTAATTTCAGCACTCTGGATTTTCTGAGGTCTGCTTGCCTCCTGATCTTCATGAGCTGCCTTCATCCCTTTGATAGGGACTGTTTCAATTTAGAGGAAATCGACAAAAAAAAATATGAAACAGAGGATTGATATATTAATACAGTATATATAAAGAACTGAAAACACTGAGAAATAAAAAAATCATCTAATAAAAATGCTCTCATGAACTAAAGAAAGAAGAAATATTAATGACCAACAAATACTTGTAAAAATGTTCAACATCTATAGCCATTAAGGGAATTGAAACTACTTTCAGTTTTCTTCTTATCCTAGTCAGAAAGGCTATAATCAAGAAAGGAATGCTAGGACTGGAGAGATGGCTCAGCAGTAAAGAGCACTGGCTGAACCCAGGTTCAGTTGCCAGCACCCATATGACTGCTAACAACCATCCTTAACTCCAGTTTCAGTGGATCCAAAGCCCTCATCTGACCTCTGTGAGCATTGCATGCACGTGGCATACTTACACGCATCTAGGCAAAACACTCATACACATAAAATAAAAATAAAATTTAAAAGTTTTAAACAGAAAAAACATGACAGCAAATGATAGCAAGAATGTGAAGAAGCCTTATAAACCCCTGAGGGGAAATAAATTTGTGCAACTACTATGGAAATTAGTAGGGATATCCCCCCCCAGAATTAAAAATGAACTTGCATATGAACCAGCTGTAGCACTTTTGGAGATATACCCAAAAGACTCTAAATCAACACATCATAGAAATACTTGAGCAGTCATGTTCATTGTTATACTAGTCATGATTCTCATGCAATAGAACCAGCCTAGATGCCCACTGGTAGATAACTGGATAAAGAGCCATATATAATGGAACTTTATTCAGCTTTAAGGAAAAATGATTGATGGAATTTGTAAGAAAGGATAGAACTGAATATCATTATGTTAAATGAAATAAATGAGATAAGAGAGATGCTACTTTTTGCTTTCATATGTGGAACCTAAACTTTTATATTTATATA
>NW_008360322.1:3196813-3235582 GCF_000622305.1 Nannospalax galili
GTGTAAGTACATATAATGTATGAGAGCCATAACTTTGTGTGCTAATTGGATGATTTATTTAATTATAAATAAAGGATCCTGCTAATAGTCTAGGGGAATTGAAAGAACTAGCCCCATGACAATGTGAATCTCTGTGTTCATTTATCTGTAGTCTTGTAAAAAGAGAGGAAATACCTAGGGCAGGTTGAGCTTTGTGGGCAAATGCTTAGTAAAAGGAATATTATAATCAAGCTGTGTTAGTAACGAGAAAGTGTGTTTTCTGTTCCTAAGGATTGGGTTTAAGATTGGGGAATGGGACAGAACTTCTTCTTTGTAAGATTGTGATGGGGATTTTATTGGATTTCTAAGTCGGCTCACATAGACTCTCAGACCTGGAAGTGCTGTTTTCCTAGGAGCAGAAGGAGCACTTGCCTAGTACTGAGCTTATTTTCAGAGGTTCTCTGAAACCAGAGGTACAGAAATGAAAGCTTGCTGTATCAGCTTTTATGTGTCAAGATAAAATTAGAGGCATTTCCAGCACTTGGATGAAAATGTCAGCTGATAATATGAAAAGGTAGAGTGCACAGGACACATCTCAGTAAGTCTGATGAAAATGGCAGAGAGGAGAGGGCTAGTAATCGGATCCTATCAATGATATAATGAACTCTATGGCCCCTGAAGGAATGCAGGCAAGAGTCTGTGAAATGTGCAAGCAGGATTCAGAATAAGGTGCTATTGTCTCTTTTGGCCATACCAAGAGTCACACTGTTCTGACTGAGTTGTTCCCAGGCTTGTGTCTGAGCCTGGCAGTACTTGAAAGGAATTTAATATTTCTCTCCAGCTGCCCAGAGACCATTCACTGCCCACATGGTGTTGAGTAGACTGTGACTTCTTATCCTCATGACTAAGCCAGTTGACACTGATTTTAAAGGACAACCCTGGGATCAGTTGGTGCTTAGAATGCTCATGTTTCTTGATTGGCAAGCCACTTGTAAAACATTATTTTAAAGCTGAGTGGTTTTCCTAAAATTTGTGACCTCTGGATTCTCTGGGTAATTGAAAACTTCTGTAATATCTGTTCATGCAACCTCCTACTAGCAATCAGCTAGAGCCCAGTAGCACTGAATGTACAATGGGAGTCAGATCTCTAATTCACCCAGGCCTTTTTCCAGTGTCAATTATAGTACCACGATCGCCAGCAAACTTCTGCCTTTTTTATTGCACATTTAACTTTCTAAACATTTGATTGTGTAACCTTGATCTAAACTAAATGGAAATTTCCCATTTAATGGAAGATTTTTGTGTCTGTTTTCTAGGGCAATATGAGCAAAGTCCTTTTCACCCTAGAAAGGGCATTGACAACAGACCAATAAAACAATTCAACCCAAGTCTAACTTATTGGGGTTACTTACAGGAACATGGATGATTCTCAACAGCTACATCACCAAACAGTCAATGCCAGCATGAAAGTTGCATCCCTGCAGTTCCCTGCCTAACTTGTAGGCAGCTCCAACTAAGAGTCTACTCTCTGGGGACTGACCCTGTGAGACTTGGAACTTTCTTGTGAATTTCAGAAACCTGAACCTGCTAAGTTTTCTGTGCCTCCTGAGTTTTTGAACCTCCTTCTCTATAAGAAGGAATGTTTTAATTAGGAAGAAATGACTACACAATAAAGATGCAAAGGCTGACCAAATAAAGGTTGGTTTGAATTTAACTATATTATTTATTTTATTAGATGTATTACGTGCAAAATAAGTTAGGAATACCTACCCTAAAGAGTTCTTTCAAGGTTTCAAGAAAACATAAAAAGTGGTACCTGGTCAAAGGCAGCATTTATTTATACTAAATAAATGCTGGTTATTATTAGTGGTGGTGGTTCTTTGTGAGTTGTTTAATTGAACAAATTACTTAATCAACTTTTTTCTTTGATAACATTTAGTAAATTCTTAAAATCCAAAGAATTGCACTAGATGTGGTGTTATCAGCATTCCTCTTGAGCTCTTATATTTTCATTTTCTCTTCTAAAGAGTTTTAGTTTTAATTCTTTGTATCTGTGTGTCTATGTGTTTGAGTATATGAATGCAGTGCCCATGGAGGCCAGAAAAGGGTGTCAGAATCCTCAGAGCTGTAGTTACAAGCAGTTGTGAGATACACAACTTTGGGTGAGGAAAACCAAATTTGGTCCTCTGAAAGAATAGTATGCCCTCGTGACTGCTGTGCCTTCTTTCTGGCCTCCTAGTTTGCATTTTCTCACAATTACATTGTGTTTAACTTTTTCTTTGTTTTTTTTTCCTCAGAAAGTGTATATTCCTTTGCTTTTTGGACACTTGTCATGTGTAACTAAAGAGTTAGTACAATAAAATAGTTTATTTTTGGTTTTAACAGGTTTTTTTTTCTTTTTGTGTTTTGAAATTTTTTGTTTCTTCTATTTTGAAATATATTCCTACTAATACTCATTTGTACTTTATTTCTAAGTTGAGTTAGCATATAAATGCAGCAAACAAAAATGAAGATAGTAAAATATAGCAATATAGAATACAAAGAAATGGGCTGGAGAAATGGCTCAGAGGTTAAGAGCACTGGTTGCTCTTGCAGAGAACCCAGGTTGAAATCCCAGTACCCACATGGTAGCTAACAACCATCTGTAACTCCAGTTCTAGAAGATTTAATGCCCTCTTCTGACTTCTGCAGGCATTACACGACATGGATCCACTTACATAAATGTAGGCAGTACACTCACATACATAAAATATAACTAAAAAATAAATACGTGGTGGCGCATGCCTTTAATCCCAGCACTGAGGAGGTAGAGGCAGGCGGATCTCTGTGAGTTCAAAGACAGCCTGGTCTCCATAGTGAATCCAGGCCAGCTAGGGCTATAGGGAGACCCTGCCTCAAAAAAGACCTAAATAAATAAATAAATAAATAAATAAATAAATAAATAATACAGAGAAATGGATATGAGAAGGCTCTCTCAGATGAAATAGAAGCTGGAGCTAACAGGATTTCCTTCTTCATTTCCTCCTATCTGGGGCAGTAAGGGTGCCCCATTTGGGAGGAAGTACCTGCTACATTCCAGAGACCAGGAAAGTATTTCAGCATTTATGGACTCCCTGTTTTCCTTCTAATTATTAAGTATTATTATACAAGAGGGACCCTGTATATGGAAAATGGAAAGGACATGAGACCCTGTGTTTGGTCCCCTTTGAGGGCTTTCTTGTTATTGTTCTTGTCAAGACAGGGTCTTCTGAGCCCAGGTCAACACAGCTCATTCTGTAGTCAACAATGGCTTTGAACTGGTGATTTTTCTTCCTTCACTTTCTACACTACCATGCCTGGCCCCATTTGAGGATATTGTTTTTATTGATCTTTCAAGGAAGGGCAGAAATAAGCAAAATCAGCAACTTACGGACATAAACATCTTAAGATATGCCGGGGGGGGGGGGGGGAGAGAACCTGACATGTGAGAACGGCTACATGACAGAAATCTAAGACTGAAGAAGTGGACAGCCTGTGCTGTGAGTCTGGCTGATGTTTCCCTGGCCCATCCCACCTCTTCAACAAACAACTTTGCTGCCTGCCTCTTGATCTCATCTCCTTTGAAAGCACAGCATTCCCTCCGATTTGATAGAAATTGGTTTCATCCCTGAGAACTCAGCTTCTTCCTGGGTGTCATCCTTATGGAAGACCCTTTTAGTATATTTATAGTAGTCAACGAGATACTTTTGAGTTTTTTTCTCTCAGAGAGGAAAGTAACTTATTTTCTCTTAGTCAAACCCTGATTCTTTCACATTCCATTCTGCAGGCAGAGGCAAAGGACGCTTTTCTTATGCTTTCAATTCCTAAATAAGAAAAAATTAGCATTCACAATCTCAGAGGAGAGGAGCCACCATACCTTATGGGAATGAAGGACAGATGGGAGAAGCAAGCAGGGAGGAAAGCCCTCAGACTTAACTGCTCTCTGGCCAGAAGAGGAAGGGGGTAAAAAACTGCTTTGTGTAAATGAAGCCATTTTTATTAAGGCTGCTAATGTAACTTCCCAAAGTAAGTACTGACAGTGTCTTTTACTTCTTCCTTATTTGTTGGAAATGATACTTTAAAAGGAGGAAATCTCTCCTAATTTTCATTTTTTGTCTCTTCTCGCTGTAACTTCCATTTCTGCCCTGTTCGTACCATTGGCTTTGGAGATTATGAATGATTTGTAATTATTTTTAGAGAGTTTAATTGTTGGATTAAACTTAAAAATTAACTTAAAATTGTTGGATGCTTATTAAATCTTTATCGAGTTCTTCTTATGCAGTTAATCCACAAGTCTTGTTTTCATTCTGCTTTAAGGGCCTTTATTTCATCAACAATTTGTGCCAAGTGTACTTAATCAACATGGTCATTAAGAAAGGGCTACAGATTCATCAAGAAACTTGACAGCCAAAATGTTTTTAGCTGAATAAAGTTTATAGGCCCTTTATTTGGCAATACCCTGAAAAAATGAATGTTAGGTTTATATGGTGAAAATATTTCTGGAAATGAAATTAAATCATGAAAATATATTGCACTGTTTTGAAATAGACTATTTAAAGGAGGACCGGTCTCAATAAAAAGCACAAAAATAGGAACATCAGCATGTCTTTCTACTCCTTATGTTTTTAAGTAAGCAGTTATATTAGCAAAGACTTTTAAATATTTGTACATGAAAGAAAAAAAGATCTTCCCAAGTGCAATGTCTTAATCCTTTTAATGCAGAGACTAGAAGCATTTATATACATAGATTTTGTGAAGAACAGATTTTAGCTTATCTGAAATGACAAGTGGTTTCTATTTCTTAAAACTGATACTCGACAGAAACACATAAAACACATCTCAGTATAAGTCTACTGGTTCCTTCGTTAAAACCTCATGATGAAGCAGAACTGCAGAGCTGAAGCACTGTCTATCTGTAGGTTGAGGCTCTCAAAGACTTTCTCACAGTGTATATCCCACAGAAAAAACAACCCTGAAAGGCATAAGTATTTTTTATATTTTAATATAAAACTTGGATTTTGCCTTGCCCTAAAACAGTTATTCTCTGCCCTTTAGGATTATCACCTATGCTTATCCTTCTATCCCTTAATATCTTGAAACTAGGTTTAAAAATAACTTAAATGATATCTGTTCACTCTCCTGCCAAAGAATGGTTGAAAATGTTTTCAGTTAACTCTAGGAAGTAGATTCACGATTATATTGAATGATATGTTCTTATTACTCCATATTTATCGATAAGCTTGTCTTTATAAGAGAAATATGTTTATATAGTTGAATTTCTGTTAATGTAATAAAAACTCATTAATAGTCTATCACTTTAAAATATAGTTTGTTTTTAAGCATAGCTGGCAAAATGTCAGCTCTATAATAGAGAAAACTCTTTAAATTTACTCTGATTCGTGTTTTATTGGGAAGATGGTGATGGGAGGATGGTATAAAGGTAAGCAGATCTACTGACAAAGGGTTAGGTAAATGTGGCATTCAAAGATGCTTCTGTGTAGACAGGCTCTAGAAGGGAATCAGAAAACCCAGGCAACTGGAAGGGATGCCAAAAGTATTTCCCTAACATAGGTAACAGATCTGTGCTGCTCTAAGAATCATAACCAAAGCTAAATGGTGATAATTGGAACATGTTTCCAGTAAAAACTATGTAGATACTGCTATTTATTTATTTATTTGTTTGTTTGTTTTTTTATTTAATAACCACATGATTAGAAGAAGCATTTCATTACAGCTTTAACATACTCAGTAACAATTTGCAGAGCAAGAATACATCTCTTTCAAAAGTGGCTGTAAATTTTTAGGTTCACAGTTGAATTAATACAGTCATACAATATTATACAGGGTTTATCAGTATAAACCCTGTAAGACATAAAACTGAATGAGTTTTTGCCCTTTAAAGAAGGTCTCAATTTCATTTTAAAATATGCTGCTTCCTACATTTTTAATGCTACTAACACTGAGATGTTGGCACATGCATCTCTAATCTGTATGTATCTGATTATTACTAGTCACCATCGGTTACACTCGGATCCTTGGCACCTGAGTATGGATATAAAGCCATCAGGTAGATTTCAATGGTAGTGTTTATCACCTCTACTGATTAACATGAAATAAATTTTTATACTTCCTCCTCAAATATAAATCTTTTCTTTTTAATGTGTTGATTTTTTTGTATCTTATACAGAACATCCCATACAATCTTATTCATCTATATACCCACTTCCCAAATGGCATCCTCCTGTAGCCCCCCCCACTGGAGCCCATATACTCTGTCATTCCTGTTACTGTCCACTGTGTTGTCGGCACACCCAGCCATTCCCCAGTGATTGTCCGTCTGCTGAATCTAGTCAGCCTATCTAGAGATCCTTGTTTTAGGAAGATCAGGTGATCTTCATCTAGCAGCAATCAGTTGTCAATAACTCAAAGGAAGGTATCTCCTGTCTGGCATTGTTTCTTGTTATGTAGCCTTTAGCTATACATATGGACTCTTAAAAAATTATATTGACCTATACTGCTTTTTATCACACACTCATTTCCTGGGCTTATCTTGTCTCATATCAATACATTATTTTTTAGCTTAAACCCTCAATGAAAGAAGATTATTTGATGATAAAATGGATATATGACATCCAAGAAATTTTTCTAATTTATCAAAAAGATGAAAGTACAGTCTTTATTTTTTCAAATTAAAGTATGAATAGCCTTTTTCTTTTCTCTCTCTCTCCTCTTAAAAATGTCCAGTCCTAGTTTACTGCTGATCCCTCAGGGACTACTGCTCCTAAATGAATTCAATACTTAATCCAGCCACAGAGTGGATATAGCTAGGAAGGCGAAATAAAAGACAAGTTTTGGAGAGAGTTCTTGGGAGATGGAGTGACATTAATGAGAATAATCTAATGTAGGTAAAAATGAATCCTGTTCTTAGCTTTAATATGTCAATAGCACAAGTATAGGATAGTACTTATGTTGACTTCAGGGTTACATAGCATTCCCCGTATTCTATGGGCTCCAGAAGAGTGGATGAAGTTATAATAGAAGAATGTAGTTCAGGCTCAGGAAGCAAACAGTCTTTAATATAAACAAGTGAGTTGACTTGGAGCCAATGTATTAGAAATCATGTTGCATCTCAGAGCAAGAGCTGCAAATTTGAATTTGCAGTATGGCGACTCCTGTACATAAAGCTTCTCTCAGTTAATGCGCTCTGCATACAGAAGATAGCAGAATTCATTTGCTTCTCTCTGCTTTAGTATTGCTGTTTATTCTCCTATGATGAAGTCTCTTCATGATAGACCTAAGTGCCCTTTTTACCATGTATACCTGACTGCTACCCCGATTACAGCCCTCCAATTGCATTCCATTGTGTTTAGAATCCAAACTCTAGACTATACCTTCAGCACTCTTTGCTCCAGCTCTGGCCACCACTATATACCCACTTTTCCCCACTTTTCCCTTGGTCCCTGATTGTCCAGGCCCATAGCCTTTCCATTCCTTGATCACTGCAAATTGTATTTCTCACTTAGAAACTTGAAACTTGCTAGCCTTTTAGTCTGGAGTCCTCTTCCCTGAATTTCCTTAATATCAATCCTTCTTTTTTTCTTGTATCACTTAAATGTCAATTTAAATGTCATCTGTTCTCCAAGAAGCATCTCCTGATCATCGAATTTAATAACTCAGCTGTCTTTATCAACTCAACCTGTATAATTTTCTTATGGCAGGTTCTACACTGAGTTTCTTTGTTTATTCATTGTCTCTTTATGTCTCCTTTACATTAAAATATAATGTCATAAACACAGATATTTCCTGGATGCTGTTTCCTAGATTTTTAATTGTGGAATATAATCAGCTCTTCAAAACTCGAATAGCAAGGAGGCCCTAGGAATAGTGGATGAACTGATGGACAGGCACATGGAAGAGGTGTGTTGAGAGGCACTAAGTACGAAGTCAGTGTATCTCAGATGCTCAGTGACTGCTAAATGGAAAGAAAGTAGAGGTTGTTCACTTAATTGTTCAGTTAAGATTTACTGATCATTTGATATAGATTAGTCATTGTAATAGACACGTGGACTACAGGTAGGAAAATACCAGGTGCCTCTCTGTAAGGAGTTTATAATGTAGAGAAAAAGCCTATGTGAAAATAAGTGCAGCACAATATTACCTATTACAAGTATACCTCAGAATACACAAGAATTGGCAACAAGAATTGGACTGAAGAATGTAGGATATGGGAAAACTAGACTGCTAAGCAGAAGAATCTGGATTGGGTCTAAGGCAGGCTTTCTAAGAAAGAGAGGAATGTAAAGATATGATGAACTGTATAGAGAAGTGTCCGGAACTTGCTATGGCCCTCTGAAGGGAGAAGTGGAGGTGAGAACTCATGAAAGATGGCAGAGACTGGGAGAGGCACAGGAAGGAGATCAGGAAAGGCCTTGGACACAGACATACAGAACCTAGATGCTATCTTGTAGACACAGAAAAACTGCTGTGCAATGATATAATATTAATGCTGAACTGATGACCCACGTAGCAGGAGAGGGGTTGCAGAAAGAGATTAGAGATAGTTTGAGGTATTTTAACAGTATGGTCAGAGCTGAAAGATACATAAATTGGAGCATTCAAAGGCCGAAAAGATACCTAGTACGTTAGAAGGCAGTAATATCAGTGGTTAGGTTGGCTGCCGCCTCTATCACTCAGTACTTGTCCAAAAGTTAAGAAGGGGGAAATGAAACAAAAATACTCAAATATCAAAAATGTGATTCAGCAGCAAGTCTTTGCAATTCTACCTCAAAAATTACCCCAAATTCACCCCTTTACATCATCTTCATTCCCTTCATTCTACTCCAAGACACCCCACCTAAATTCCTGCCGTCCCTGGCAGTCTCCTTCCTCTGGTCCCACAATCATCTATTCACCTACCAGTTCAAGTGATCCTTTAGAAAATTAAACCAGGCCATCGCACTACCCTGCTTACCATTTCACTTCACACATGAAATTAAATCTCAGTGCCCTTTTCCAGTCTTTAGAACAATCTTGACACCCCCCTCTGACTTCATCTTTAAATTATAAAGATGTAACTCAACCTATTTGCTTTATCTCATTTACTTTTTCCTCCAGATATTATCATGATGTGATTCCCTCTTAGTCAAATCTGAAATCATACTGCTAGCTACTGTCTCCAATTATTTATAGTTGTATGCATTTATTTATGTAAACATTGTCTTTTGTCATTTAATTGTAAGATCTTTGATGATAAACTCCCTGAATATTTTGTCTTCTAACATATTCAGGACCTGGCACAGAGCCCAGAATATAGTAGAATATGAATATACGTTTTTAGAATGAGTTAGTAAATGGAAGAGAGAGTACCCCATCCTGGAGCCTTTACCTCCCTTTCTCCTGAGAACAATTCAGAGGTATATTACTCTTCCTTTGTTTGCCTTCCTCTTATAGTCACCCATCACCACTTATAGCTATGTGCTCTAGTAGATGCAGGTGGCTTTGTCTGCGAATGGAAAACTGGCAGTCCTCCCATCTTCCTATGTTTACAATGTTTTTATGGAGCAGGCAAGACACAAATCTTCTCTGAGCCTTACCAGGTGAGATTGGGGAGCAGAGGGGAGGGAGAAAGACAGCAAGACTGTTTTCCTTTAAGATCATGTGGCATAGTGTATAAGCACCTCTGTGCCCTGGATCTTTGCTTTTTCTCCATGTGGTTATATTATCTATGATTTACTGTTAAACACTTAAGTGTATACATGTGATAAATAAATACAATACATGCTGTGTAAATTAATAGCAATCTATCAGGTGTTCTGCTAACAGTTAAGTGTCCATTTAGGAATCCACAATCCAGAGATCTCTAGGAAAATTATCCTGTTATCCCTAAGTGACAGCAGAAACACATTTTTTTCCTATTGTGAAATGAGTAGTGTTCAAGACTTTCATTTGGATATAAATATTACATAGTGTCTTTACTCTTTTATGTTGAGATAAGGGCTTGAATCTGTCCTTCTTTGAGCAATGCATCCATCCAGGTGTTGACCCCATTTTTTTTCCTTTTCCTGCCTCCATGTATCCCTTAATGTGGCACTGGACTTGTGACCCAATGACAAGGAAGACAGAGGTCACCATCAGAATAGCATCCACCATACAAAGTACAGTCATAAGATACCAACAAGGCAGAGGCTCAGGCAGGACCTTCTACAGTTATAGAAAGAAGATGTAGCATTTTTTGTCTTCCTACTACCAAAGAAATGTTTGTACTTAGGAATTTTCTCCAAAAGTTATTTTTACTGCAATGTAATACAAATCATGAGGCTGTGGGGTGAACAGGCAGTGTATTTCACCTATGCACTGTCAGACTCATCTACACTACTAGTATGTAGGTTGCAAATTACCTGTGGTTGGATCACAGGAAGTGCTTTGCTCCATTATATCAACCAGAGACTAGTACATTAAGTTCAGCTTTCTGTAAAGCCCAACTGGGCTGCTGGGCATATGGCACTGATTGCTTTGACTGGTCAACAATGACCTGACTAATCTAAAAATTTTGTCTGGGAAAATTAGGAAAGGCCGGTTCAGAGAACTGTCTGCACCACTGTGTTACAGCACTTAAATCCTGTGGTGACAGAATCTTTCCTAAAAAATATATCAGCTTAGGGGCTGGAGAGATGGCTCATCAGTTAAGAACACTGACCATTCTTGCAGAAGACCGGGGTTCGAATCCCAGCACCCACATGGCAGCTAACAACTGTCCGTAACTCCAGTTCCAGGGGATCCGACAGCCTCTTCTGTCCTCCGCGGGCATTGCATGACACAGGTTCACTTACCTACATGCAGGCAATACATGCATACACATAAAATATTTTAGAAAAGTACCATGGGGGAAGAAAAAGCAAACCAAGGAAGTAAAACTCTGGAGTATAACTTAGAGATATCCATGTGTCGGTTTATAACCAGCTGTTATCAGAAGCTTGCTTTTGACAATCTCCATTTTCCTATTTAATTTCGTTCCTATACCTACCCAGTTTTCCTGAACCAGCCTTTTCTCATCACAACATTTTTACAACCTATCTTTTCAAGAAAGCAGACTCCTCCCATTATCTTGTTCCCTTTAGGGAAGAGGCTTAAAAAAGCACAAGTTTCAGTTAGCCTCAGAATCTGAAAAAAAGAGAACTATATCTATAGACTATGCATTTAGCAAATTAATGTTATGGCTCATTAAAGCAAGTTTCAGTTGAAATATAAAAATGTCATACAACTTCTGAAGTTTCTATAACCCTTACCAATCATTTTTCAACAGTCAATTAAGTCAGTTAAGCAGAGTGGATGACAATGTGGGTTCCTGAGCCAGAATGCTTGGGAGTGTATCCTTACTTTAGAACTGGCTAGTTTCCGGATGATCTTGAGGCATTCACTCAGCTGTGCTATGTACCCAATAGCAGTCATATAGCTATTTATGACAATAGAAATTTCTTCATAAGGTTGACTTAAAATCCATAGTGCCTGAAAAGATAGTAACTTATTAGTACTTAGTTTCTACACATTTACTGTTGTTAGTGTTTTGAAGGGCATTCTTAGTCATGACTTGACAGGCAGAAAACTTACTCTGATAGAAAGAAAGCCTGACTCCTTTTGCAGCTTAAAGACCAACCAGATCTGTTACCCCCACCCCATTGATATTTCTGGGTTTCCACCCTTATTGTTAGAAAAAGAGGAATTGGGCTAGATAGTTTCCAAGATTTCACTGAAATTGTTTACGATCCTGTGATATCATTCCCCAGTCTGAAGTTTAATGAAAATACTTAAAGGAGAACACCACAAAGGCATACTTAAATGATGAAAGTAATTAGAAAGGAGATTGTGTTATAATTTCCTTGGCCTTGGAGTCAGCACAGCTGTGTGCAGGGCAGGCCCTTCCTAGCCCACACCTGTGTACATTTTTTCTTAAACTTTTTGGTCTGATCTGACTCTGGGTGAACAAGTGAATTGGAAGATGAAAAGGAAAACCTCTTCTCTTGACCCATTTCCAACCTGGTTCTTCCTCATGCCCTATATAATCTAAAACCCAACCATAACCCCTCATAACAAGACAATTCAAGTGATTTTTAATTCACAAAGCCTTTCCTAAATACATAGCTGAGTGCAATGGTGTATGTCTTTAGTCCCAGCACTCAGGAGGCAGAAGCAGATGGATCTCTGTGAGATGGAGGCCAGCCTGGTCTATAGAGCAAATACCAGGCCAGCTGGGCCTACAAAGGTAGACTGTCCCAAAAATGAAAAACAAACCCCCACAAAATGACAAAGGTACCCCAATAAATACAATCTTCAAGTTCTGTTTCATGTGGGAAATACTTTCTATTCACAGTAATTCTGTTTACTAAAATATCAAATGATCAAATAATGTAATAACCAAACATACCAACACCTTACAGCCTGTATTTTTTCCCCCTATTTCTTCAGAGATGGTGACAAACATGGAGCTCCTCACCAGCAAGGGCTGGTGTCACAGCAGTAAAAAACATTATGGCCTCCAGAAGGGCCCTCAGCCAATCTGTTTGTTGATACTGAACTGACTCAAAGGCAAGTCATGCCCGAGTCTTCTCTTTCAAGGGCATGATGAGAACACTCCCTACCAACTACTGTGTTCTTTATTAAGGATAAACAGTATGCAAATACAATTTATGAATGAGAAAATATCCCCTAATTAGGCAATTATTTTAAGCTCCCAGCTAAAGACACCTTGTTCATCCATTCTGTCTTTATAGTTAGGAATGATTCATTTTCTCCTAGACCTTCTATTTTTCTACCCTTTTCATATTCTTTCTGTAAATGCATGCTTTTTCTTCAGACTTGACACACAGTGAGTAACAATGCTCATTCAATGAACTTTTCTCCATGAGGATTGTAATCTGGGCTGTTTGTCATCGTTCTTTCATGACCTGTAATTTCGGGGCTTTTCTACTTTCTTTCTCATGACACTCAATTTTCACAAGTTGAAGACATTAGATAAACTGAGGAAATCAACTTACTTCTTAATATAAAGCAGAATTTATAAAATATAAATTAGGAAGATATTGCTTTTTTTTAAAGAAAACTATAAGCTATTGATTAAAGGCAATAAGGAAAAACAATCAGGGAAATAACATCTTCCTTGTTGAGAGCGCAGTGTAAACCCTGCTTTGGCATCACCATATTTCTGTTCATTATACCCACAGTCCTCTGCCAAAGCTGAAAACAAATACCGTAGGTGATCATTTCAAAACATTAAAACTTTAAAAGCTAGAGATTGCAATATTTTGTCACCCTAAACATGTATAAATGTATAAAGACCCCTGTCGGCCTGGAGCTGGGGTCTGCTGGCCCTCCATGCATGAGTCTTCCCACACAAATGCCACTCTGAGACTCCACCTGCTTCTTTATTTGTTGGTCACATGACCCTGCCTTCCAGTCCCTTTTGACTAAGAGTCCAAACGCACCAAGTGCATAAGCATGTAAGATGAATTTTGTCTATTGTTTGAAAACCTAGCCAAACATATGAGTACTTTATGAGAACATATGTTGTATTTACATCTACCATTTGATTTTTTGTTTCATTGTATAATAAGTAAGATAGGACTGAATGACTTGTATGTAAGTGTTATACAGAACTTGCCAGGGATCAAGCACTGTCTTACCTATCACTTCCTTGACCTTTACATTATGAGATTACATAAGATAGTATTTTTAAAGTAAGTAAGTTGAGATTTGGACTATCTCCAGACTAACCAGTTTTAGAGTTGTTTGTAGAAAACTTGACTGTGAAAAAAACATGGACCTGCCCTTTTAAGACAATGATCACTCTTAAAAGACCAGATCCTATAGCTTGCAACTCCTTCTGAAACAGGGTTAAGAAGCAGGCTGTGCAGTGATTCAACAGCTCTTAATTTATGATACCTGGCTCTTCCATGCTCTTTGTCATATACTCAATGTTGAACTAAATCATATGATGTGAAGCTTCCTGCCAGAGCCCCCCAAATGTTTAAAAGTCTAATATTTCTTTTGTTCATGGGATTGCTTGGGAGATTGCTCAAGAGATATTCTCAGAAGTTCTTCTGGCTCCCCGCATACACCATTCATCCATCTCTCAGTCTCGATCTCTCTCTTGCTCTCTCTCTCTCTTATTCTAAGTCTTTTTTTATTTTACATATCATTTATTCCCATCTTTATTTCCATTATTTTCTTCTTCTTCTGCTATACTGACCTACTGGTACATCCATTTAATTCTTATTTTATAATTGTTATTATTTACTTAATAACCACATAATTAGTAGAAGCATTTCATTACAACAGCATTAATATATTCAATAAGTTTCCACAGCAAAGATTCATTCATTTCAAAATTGGCTCTAAATTTTTAGGTTCACAGTTGAATTAATACAGTTATACAATGTTGAACTCAGTATAAACCCTATAAGACATAAAATTGAATGTGGTTTTAGCCTTTAAATACAATCTACATTTCATTTTAAAATATACTGTATCATATAGAAAACCTCAGTTTTAGTGCAATGAACCCTTAGATGTTTGCACATGTGTCTCTAATCTCTATATATCTGATTATTATTAGTCACAGTTGGTGACTTTCTGAGATCCTTGGAACCTGAGAATGAATATAAAGCCATCAGGTAGATTTAAATAATAATGTTTTTCACATTTACTAATTAAGATGAAGTAAATTTTTATGCTTCTTCCTCAAATATAATGGATTTTTTATTGATTGATTTTGTGTGTATTTCTTACAGAACATGCCAAACAATCTTATTCATTTATATACCCGCATCCCAGAGGCCCCCCCCCGACTGGAACCCATATACTCTGTCATCCCTATTACTATCCACTGTGTTGTCAGTGCCCCCAGGTGTTCCCCAGTGCTTATCCATCTGCTGAATCTAGTCAGCCTATCTAGAGTTCCTTGTTTTAGGAAGATCAGCTGTTCCTCATCTAGGACCAATCAGTTGTCAATATTCCTTTAGATAAGATTTGGGTCTGCTGTTCATTTTCCCAGTTCCATGCTGGATTACTGTCTGGGAGTCTTTTGGGGTACCCTGGCCAAGAACTCAAAGGTATCTCCTTTCTGGCATTGTTTCTTGTTATGCAGCCTTTAGCTATAAACGTGGAATCTTAAAGAATTATATTGATCACTTTAATCTTTGGTTATACTTTCCTTGAGTGTTTAATATCATACAGTTGGCCCAGATAAACCAATTACTTTCACTCTTAAATTCGTTTGAGGATATGTTCTTCAGGGGTCACATACGATTGGGAGGAGCCCCTGGCTCCTTTCTTTTACCAGTTCCATCTATGTGAAGATAAGTCAAAGGGCTTGCTCGACTGTGGCTGGCTTCGCTTGGAAGCAAAGAAATGTTTCCTCTGGTTGATCCTTCACTTTGTAGACTGGATGCTGGTTCAAGTCCGTCTGCTGGGGTCTCCATGGCCTCCTTGATCAAGAGGACACGTGACTCACCACAGTTACAAGACATTTTGAGAGATGCTCCATAGTCCCCTGGAACTTAGTTGGCCTTGGAGGACCAGGAGAAAAACACTGTCCTTTAAGTCCCTCTGACCAGATTAGACCAAAGTTTCTCAGATAAACCTTGATTAGACATATATTATGTTCCTTGAGCTAGTTGTATGTATAATATGTCAGTAGGTTGTTGGACTAATATGGTTACCTCTGGTTTTTATGAACTAGCTAAGCATTATTTACCCCTTACGTTGTCTAACCCTTCCATCCAATTTAAAGTGCCCCCATTTTTCCCAGTTCTCCCTTAATAATACCCTTCTCCTACAGTCCCACCTCTCTTGAGCTCCTTCTTTCCCTTTATCCCCAAGGCTCCTTATATAAACTTCCCTTCCCCCTCCCCTAAAAATAACACCATTTTTTATCCATATCTCTCTTATTAACACCTGTTTTCTACTGTTCTTCTCTTTCAGACTCTTTCTTTTCCTTTACCTCCCTGGTTCCTGTTCATTAGCCTGGTTCCTGCAGTTATGTCTGGACACATACTTACTTATAAGGATTTTGTGCTAGTATCCATATATGAGGGAGAACATATGTCATTTGTTTTTCTGAGTCTGTGTTACTTCACTTAGTATAACAGTTTCTAGTTCCATCCATTTACCTGCAAATTTCACGATTTCAATTCTCTTTACTACTGAGTAAAACTCCATTGCATAAATGAACCATATTTTTATTATTCACTCATCAGTTGAAGGACACCTAGGTTGCTTCCATCTCTTAGCTATTGTGAAAAGAGCAGCCACAAACATGGATGTACAAGTGTCTTTGCAATAGGATGAGTTCCTTGGGTATATGCCGAGGAGTGGAATAGCTGGGTCTAATGGTAGGTTCATTTGTAGTTTTTTAAGAGTTCTCCACACTGTTTTCCATAGGAGTTGAAGAAGATTGCAATCCCACCATCAGTGGATGACTGGGCCCCTTTCCGCATATCCTTTCCAACATTTGGTATTATTTGTTCTCTTGATCTTAGTCAGTCTGACTAGGGTAAGATGAAATCTTAAAGTGGTTTTAATTTGCATTTCCCTAATTACTAATGACATTGAACACCTTTTAAGATGATTCTTTGAGAACTCTCTGATCAGTTCCTTAGCCTGTTTTTTTTTTTTGGTCTTTTTGAGATAGGGTCTCCCTGCAGCAACAGCTCTCCTGGAAATCACTATGTAGACCAGGCTGGCCTTGAACTCACAGAGATCTGCCTGCCTCTGCCTCCCAAGTGCTGGATTAAAGGCGTGCATCACTATGCCCTACATAGCCCATCTTTTAACTGGGTACTTCATTATATAGTCTGGATGTTTACCCTTGTCAGATGTGTTGCTGGTGAAGATTTTCTTCTATTCTGTATGTTTTCTCTTCACTTCCTTGGTTGCGTCTTTTGATGTACAGAAGCTTTTTAGTTTAATTAGTTTCCATTTGTTGATTCTTGACTTTGTTTCCTGAGCATTTGATGTCTGGTTTAGAAAATCCTTTCTTATACCTATATCTTCTAGGTCATTGCCAATGTTTTCTTCTAACAGTTTCAGTTTCAGGCATCACATTGAGGTTTTTGTTCTATTCGGAGTTGACTTTTGTGCAGGGTGAAAGATAGGGGTTTAGTTTCATTCTTCTACAGGTGGAGATCCAGTTTTGCCATCACCATTTGCTGAACATGGTATCTTTCCTCCAGTGAATTTTCTTGGCCCCTTTTTCAAATATCAGCTGGATGAAATTGCATGTACTCATATTTGGGTCTTTAATTTTGTTCCATTGATCTATGGGTCTATTTTTGTGCCAATACCATGTTGCTTTTATGACTATAGCTCTGTAATACAGCTTAAAATCTGGTATAGTAATCCCCCCAGTATTGGTCTTAGTGCTCATGGTTGCTTTGGCTATCCAAGTTCTTTTGTGCTTCCATATGAATCTTATGACGTTTCTTTCCAACTCTGTGAAAAATGTCATGGGGATTTTGATTGGCATTGCATTGAGTCTATAAATAGCTTCTAGTTGGATGTTCATTTTCACAATATCAATTCTTGTCTTCCTCAATCTCTTTCTTGAAAGATTTAAAAATTTCATTGTAGAGGTCTTTAATGTCTTTGGTCAGGTTTATTCTGAGATATTTTGTTAAATTTTTTATTTTGCAGCTATTGTGAAAGGAAGCATTTCAATGTACTCTTTTTCTGATTGCTTGTTATTGGTATATAAAAAGGCTACAGACTTTCGTAGATTAATTTTGTAACCTGCCAATTTACTGAAAGTGTTAATCATTTTTAGGAGTTTTCTGGTGGAATTTTTGGTGTCTCTTAGAGATAAAATCATATCAGGGATAATTTGATCTTTTCTTTTCCAATTATTACTCCTTTAATTTCCTTCTCTCGACTTATGCTCTTGCAAGAGATTCAAGCACTATGTTAAACTGTAGTGGAGAAAGTGGACAGACTTATCTGGTTCTGATTTCAATGGGAGAGCTTCCAATTTCAATGGGAATGCTTCCAGTTTTTCTCCATTTAGAATGATGTTGGCTGTGGGTTTGTTATATATGGCTTTAATTATGTTGAGGCATGTTCCCTCCAGTCCAATTCCCTGTAGGATTTTGAACATAAATGCATGTTGAATTTTGTCAAAGCCTTGTCTGCATCTATTGAGATGACCATGTGGTTTTTGTCTGAGTCCATTTATATGATTTATGATGTTTTTTACTTATGTATATTGAACCATCCCTGCATCTCTAGAATAAATCTGACTTGATCACTGTGGATGATCTTCTTGATGTGTGTCTATGCAGTTTGCAAGTATTTTGTTCAGTATTTTTGCATCTATAATCATTAAGGACATGGGTATAGTTTTCTTTTTTGGGGTTTTTGTCTGAGTCCATTTATATGATTTATGATGTTTTTTACTTATGTATATTGAACCATCCCTGCATCTCTAGAATAAATCTGACTTGATCACTGTGGATGATCTTCTTGATGTGTGTCTATGCAGTTTGCAAGTATTTTGTTCAGTATTTTTGCATCTATAATCATTAAGGACATGGGTATAGTTTTCTTTTTTGGTTGTATTTTTACCTGGCTTTGGTATTAGGGTGATGCTGGCTTCATAGAAGGAATTTAGAAGTTCTCCCTCCATTTCTATCTTTTTGAATAAATTAAGAAGTATTGGATATATATCTTTTTAAATGTCTGGTAGAATTCTGCTGTAAGTCCATCTGGTCCTGGGCTTTTTTTAGTCAGGAGGTTTTTCTATTACTGTTTCAATTTCCTTATGTGTTATGGGTGTCTTTAAGTTATTGATCTCTTCTTGGTTTAGCATAGGTGGTTCCAATCCTTTTAGATACCCGTCCATTTCTTTTAGTTTTTCAAATTTAGTAGCGTATAGGTTTTTAAAGTATTCCTTTACAATGTTCTGGATTCTTTTGGTGTCTGTTGTGATGTTTCCCCTTTCATCTCTGATTTTGTTGATTTGGAGGTGCTCTTTTTTCTTTTGGTTTACTGGACTAGCGGTCTGTCAATCTTGCTTATCTTTTCAAAGAACTAGCTCTTGGATGGATTCATTGATTCTTTGTGTTGTTTACTTTGTTTCTATTTTGTTAATTTCCACTCTGATTTTTCTTATTTCTTCTTGTTTGCTGGGTTTGGTTTCATTTCTTGTTGCTTTTCAAGTGTCTCGAGTTGCAATGTTAAGTCATTTACTTGTGTTTTTTCTGATTTTTTTAATGAATGCACTTAGAGCTATAAACTTCCCTCTAAGGCCTGCTTTCAACATGTCTCAGAGGTTTTGTTGTATTGTGTTGTCCTTTTCATTTTGTTCCAGGAATACTTTTATTTCTTTCTTCATTTCTCATTTGACCCATTCATCATTCAGGAGTTTGTTACATGTGTTCATGTAATTATCAGGGTTTTTTTTTTTTCTGGTGTTGATTTTAAGCTTTATTGCATTGTGGTCTGATAGAATGCATGAAATTATTTCAATCTTTTTGTATTTGTTGAGGCTTGTTTTGTGCCCCAGTAATGGTTGATTTTGGAGAAAGTTTCATGGCCTGCTGAGTAGAAAGTATATATTTTGGTGTTTGGGTGGAATATTGAGTAGATGTCTGTTAGGCCCATTTGATGTATGGTATTGTTTAATGCAGTTGTCTCTCTGCTAATTCTCTGTATTGTTGACTTAGCTAATTGAGACAATGGGTATTGAAGTCCCCTACTATTAATGAGTTGGGATTAATCTGGGTCTTAAAGACCTATAATACATTTTTAATGAAGTTGGGTGCACCAGAGTTTGGTGAATATATGTTCATGATTATAATATCTTCTTGGTCAATTTTTCCTTTGATCAGAATGAAGTGGCCCTCTTTATCTCATCTGATTAGTTTTAAAAAGTTTGAAGTATATTTTGTCAGATATTAGAATTTCAATCCCTGCTTTTTTCTGAGTACCATTTGCTTGGTATATATTTTTTTCAACCTTTCACCTTAAGGTAGTGTCTGCTCTTGAAAGTGAGATGAGTTTCTTGCAGACAATAAAAAGATGAATTTTGTTTCTTAATCCATTCAACTAGTCTGTGTCTTTTGACTGGGGACTTCAGTCCATTGATATTTAAAGTTATTAATGAAAGATGTGTATTGATTCCTGCCATTTTGATTTCTGTTCCCATTCTTGGTGTAGCTGTGTATTTTCACAGTTACACATTCATTTAGTTTCTTTCTATAACCCCTTGGGTAAAGTTGTTCCTTTCTTCAGCTCTGTATCACTTCAAGAAATCTCTGAAGGCCTCGTTTGTGGACATGAATTCTTTCAGCCTATTTATGTCATGGAAGAGTTTTATATTTTTCCCTTGAACTATAATAGACATTTTGGCTGGGTAACGTAATCTGGGTTGGCATCTGTGGTCATTTAGAACTGGGAATACTTTGGTCCAGCTCATCTGGCTTTTATAGTTTGCACTGAAAAGTGAGCTGTAATTCTGATAGGTTTTCCTTTATATGAGACTTCTGTTTTTCTTTTTCAGCTTTCAGTATTCTCTCTTTGTTTTGTATGTTTTGTGTTTTTACTTTGATGTGCTGTGAACAGTTTCTTTTCTGGTCCTGTCTATTTGGTGTTCTATGTGCTTCTTGTATTTGTGTGGGTATATCTTTCTTTAATTTTGGGAAATTTTCTTCTACAATCCTCTTGAAGATCTGATCCATACCATTGTCCTGAGATTGTTCCCCTTCCTGTATGTCTATGATGCATATGTTTGGTCTTTTTATAGTGTCACACAATTCCTGCATATTCTATTCTTGTGGTTTATTAAATTTTTCATAATCTTTGCTTGAGTTGTCTAATTCATCCCCTTTATTTTCCAGTCTTGATTTTTTGTTTTCCATTTCATTCATTCTATTGGTGAGGCTTTCTCCTGTCTTTTCTAATTGGCTGATTGGGTGTTTCACTTCCTTCTTCCTTTCAGCGTGAGTATTCTTTAATATTTCTAACTCTTTTCTGAATTCATTCAGAAGTTTATCCCTATCTTCTTTCAGTTTTTTGATTTCTTTGTTTGCGTGTTTCTTAAATTCATTCAATTCTTTTACCATGTTTATAATTTTTCTTTTGAATTCCATGTCTTGTGTCATCTCTAGGGGGTTCTCATTGTACTCCTACAGGATTTTTGGTACTTGGAGATATATTATTTGGGTTTTCCATGTTATTATTTTTTTGCTATGACTTTTACATGTGGATTTCTTTTGTAGTTTCTGATTATTGTTTGAGACTCAATCGTTCCTATGTTGAGTTTAGGTCTGCCTCTTTTTGTAAACTTTATGTGCCTTTGTGGTTTACTTGTTGGGCATGAAAAGCTGGTTCATCTAGACTTCAGGTTCTCTTTTGATTTTCTATTGGAATAGCCAAAGGGCTTTCATCTTGCTGCTCAGGAGTTTCCACAGAGGCCCAAGTCAGGTGAGGATCAGATGCTCTTAGTCTTTCTCCTAAGGTCTAGATCCCTTCAGGAAAGATGCTGGCCTCAGGAATTTGGGGGTTTGGCCTGGCCTGGGACCAGGGTCTGCCTCAGACATGCAAAGGTGAGGGGGTAGGGAACAGGCCCCTAGGGCTCCTGGGGAATAGATAGAGGAATTGGTTTGGTCTGGGTGCAAAGGCTCAGGAAACTGTGGGAAGTCTGAGCCAAGAGGTCAGTCCAGAGGTCTGGGGTGTTGAGAAAAGAAATAGGCCAGTGCCCATTCTAGGAGGATAGATGGGGTTGGGGAGCTGGCGGGGTGAATGAGACTGGGGGAGTCAAGGCACAGTGGGCACCTCCGAGCTTACCCAGGAAAGATGCTCTCTTATTCTAATTTTTAATAAAACTCCTTTCTGGGTTTTAAAGAGAAGATCTCCCTTCATTTTAAGGCTCCTGCCATGTTTGTCTCTTTTTTTTATACAGCACTATTTTCTACCTAATATTCTTCCCACCTGTGGCAGATCATGGTTTCCAGGGCCTAATGTTGGGGCAAGTGAAGCCTCCTGACACAGAGCTTGAGGGAGGGTTTGGTGGCAGAGAGTTATGGATGCTGGTGGTCCCCATACTTTCTCTTTGTCTTAAGTTCAGGATCCCAGCCGATGGGATGGTGCTGACCCATTTAGGGTGGATCTTCCCACCTCAATTAACCTAATCTATATAAATCTCATATGGGCATGACTAGAGATTTGTTTCCATGCTGATTCTGAATCCCATCAAGCTAATTATCAAGGTTAACTATAACATTAACTTTTAGAAATGTGATATTGTAGAAGGAACTATCATAAAATTAGTACATACTATATTAGGAAAAAAGTATATTCAGAAAAAAAGAATCACCAATAGAACATATGTATAGTCCCATGTAGCACAGTGACATTTTGGTTGATAACATACCACATATATGATTGCGATCCTAGAAGATTATAAGAGAATGGTAGTTACTCTGCTGTGGTCACTATATACACTATAAATACATTGAGTTATACTATCCCACATAAGTAAGTACAAATGGGGGAGGGGCTCAGCTGGAGAGATGGCTCAGTGGTTAAGAACACTCACTTCTCTTGCAGAAGCCCCAGGTTCAAATTCTAGCACCCACATGGCGGCGAACAACCATTCTAGGGGATTCAACACCTTATTCTGTCCACCATGGGCACTACATGACATGGGTGCATTTACATACACATTAAAAATAAATAAATAATAAGTAAAAATGGTGCTTGTCAATTAAAAACAAAGCATTTAAAAAATATTATAATGGAGTTGAAAATGCCTATCACTTACTGGCTTTATGCCCATTGTAACACCATAGAGCAATGCATTAATCAAAAGTTTGTGATGATGCTTCCATAAACAGACCTCACTGCCAATCACACAATAGTATAGCAATATACATACAATAGTATAGCCATATACGTACAATCATGCAGAGTATGAAATGCTTGGTAATGCTATTACCTGACTGCCAATGGTTTATGTATTTACCATCTTTTGGATGATCATGGGTGCATAGATGCCAGAGCACTCATGTAGACGTCAGAAGAAAACTTTCAGAAGCAGCTTCTTTCCTTCTCCCATGTGGGGCCAAGGAATGGAACTCAGGTCATCAGGCTTAGTGGTAATTGCCTTTACTTAGTAAGCCATCTTGGTGGTCTGAGTTTACTATCTTATCTCTATTATTATTTTAGATTATGCCTATCTATTGAAAAAAAGTTTACCATAAAACTGTGCTGACCATAGTCTCATACATCTCTTGCTTATCACATCTCTTTGATTATGTCAAAAGGTGATATTAACTCATTCACCTACACTATCTATTCTGTTGTCAATTCTCTTTGTGGTGTTAAAAACAATGATAAAAGCACCAATAATTGGGGATGGAGTGATGACTCAGTAGTTAACAGCACTGGTTGCTCTTACAGGGGACTGGGGTTCAATTCCCAGCACACACACATGAAAGCTAACAGCCATCATCTGTAACTCTAGTTTCAGGGCATCTGATGTCCTCTTTTGACCTCTGCAGGCATTGTATGACAGGGGTGCACCTACCTAGATGTAGGCAATATACTCATACATATAAAATAAAAATGGTAAATAAAATATTTTTAAAGCACCAATAATGCATTTTCTGAACACATCCACATGACCAAGTCAAAAAAGATCATATGCGTTTATAAAAAGATTTATTATAAGAAATAAATTTCTACGGCTAAAAGAGGTTAAGAAGTTCAAGTCAAAAAGCTACAGACAAAAGAGAGCTAGTGATGTGAGCTAGCCTGAACCCTGGCAAGCTAAAGACCCAGGAAGAGCCAGTGTTTCAGCCTGATTCCAAAAGCTGAGGAAGAGCAAAGTCTCAGTTTAACAGTCAGGGAGGAAAAGCTCCTTCTTCAGCTTTTTATTCTTAAGGCTTCTGGGCCAGGCCCACTTGAATGAAATCTGCTCTCTTTAGTCTGCTGATTTAAAAGTTAATCTCATTCAAAAATACTTTCACAAACACACCCAGCATGATGTTTGGTCAATGTATGGGTAGCATGTAAACTAGTCAAGTTGACTCATAAGATTAAATATCACACATGTTAGATGTTTTGGGGGCAACCAATATTGATGTTTTTTTCTTTATATATACATATTTTTAGTTGAGCTTTTCAAATTTCATACAACATTTCCCACCCAAATCCAGACTCCCTTCCCCATCCATGCTTCCCCCTATCCCCCCACCAAACCCTATGCATGCTGTCATACATGCTGAGTCCTATTCATTCAGGTGTTTGTACCCAAATGTCCTCTTGGCGATTTTTTGACCAGTTACACAGTGCACCGCTCTCTTGCAGGCCCCACTGAAGATTTAAAGGAAACCATGTTATATTTAAGCACTGCAGGGATTAGAGAAAACACAGCTGATTGTACTATCAGGAGGAATCATTCTTTAGTGTCTCTGAAGCAGACCTACCTTTCAGAAATACAAGGACATCACAAATGTAAACCATGTGTATTATTTTAGTTTTTCTTGTAGTCATATTTTAAAAATATATTTTAAGACAGGTATAGTGGCACATGCCTTTAATCCCAGCACGCAAGAGGCACAGGTATGCAAGTAACTGTGAGATCTAGGCCAGCCTGGACTATGTAACAAGTTCCAGGCCAGTTGGAGTTACAGGGAGACCCTGTTCCAAAAAGAAAAATTTTTAGAATTGTATTTTTAGCCACTATCCATCTAACATGAAATCAACTCAAAAATTATTGTGATTATTATAGTATTTTGTTTAATAAGTCTTTGTATTACACAGTTCACAGTACCAGCCTGCCTTGATTCAAACTAGTGATATTTCCAGAACTTACCTAGGAAGTGGTTGTTTGAGAGTGTTCTATGGGTTGGCATCTTACCTCATTTGTTGTATGTCTGAGATCCAACCAACAGGATTTGTGGGAAAGAACACCTATTTGGAGGATTTAATATAACACAAGGAAAATCGAAGTGACATTTGTTAGGACAAGCTGCCTGGGAAAATATGACTTATATGATCAGTAATGGTTCTCCATTACAAATTGCCAGAACTGCATTGTTAAAAGGTCATCTGTTCTTTTGGGCCAGAATTGGCTCATTCTTAGGCAACTCTGCTCGTAGCTGTCACTTCCTCCGCATTATTCATGTCACTTCTTCCAAGCCACACTGACTGCTAGACATTACATGAAAACCTCCAGGGACAGAGAAAGTATAGACTGACTAACAGACTGTGGACCAAATGTATTTTATCCATTTCTTCTGCTGAAATCTAGTGAAAGGTGAGTCTGTTCTAGTGTAATGGGATCTTGCTGATTCCCATCAGGTATATGTAAGGCAATGCATTCTACCTACCCACAGTTTCCCTAGCAGCTCTCTTTTGATAAAAGTATACAGATTTTCCTGAGTTGACTTATACATCTACATACCATATTCTTGTCTCCCTTTTTTAATTGAGTTTTTAAAATTTTATACAATATATTTTGATCATATTTAAATCCCCTCTCCTATTTGAACCCTACTTACTACCCCACCCACACACCCAATTTCATGTACTTTACTATCTATATATTAAGGCCTATAGAGTCAAATTCCCATCCCCAAATGACTTTGGTGTGTATCCATCCATTGAAGCCTGGTTAACTTACCAAGAATCTCACCCTTAGAAGAGATTGACTCTCACCTTCCCAGCAGCCATTAGTTATGAATCACTTCTCAGGTAGGGTTGGGGTTTCTTACCCACTTCCACATATCTATGCTGGGATTTCTTCAGACTTGAGCTTAGGTGGTGCTTACGCATGCTGTTAGCATTGCTGTGAGTTCATAAGAGCAACTTCACAGCTGTATGGAAAACTGTTTCCTGGGTCGTCCACGACCTCTGGCTCTTACAATATTTCTGACCCCTCTTCTGCAATGATCCCTGAACCTTGGAAGGTAGAAGTTTAATGCATAGATAATAACTCTGCTGTCTCTTAGTCTCTGCAGATTGACCAGTTGTGTTACTCGCCAGCTGCTGCATAAGGAAGCATCTCTGGGGAGAGTTTAGAGATACATTAATTCATGGGTATAACAGTAAGTCATTAAGAGTTGATTTATTTATTTATTTAGGTATTTTTGAGACAAGGTCTCCCTGTAGCCCCAGCTGGCCTGGAACTCCCTATGTAGACCAGGCTAGCCTGGAACTTACAGAGATCTGCCTGCCTTTGCCCCCAGAGTGCTGGGATTAAAGGCATGTGCCACCAGGCCTGGCTAATACTATATTTATGTAGCAGAATGATGCTGTTAGGTTCTCTCTTGTGGCATGTGATCTGCCTTATGAAGCAGAACTTAAATCCAATTAGAAAGTTACTGGTTGCTCCCACAATATTCATGCCACCACTGCACCAAAGGACATAACTTGCCAGGTCAGTAGTTGTTGAATCACACAGGATTCAAACCTGGGTAAACTTAACGACTATTTTTTTTTCTTCCAGTATCATGTATAGCACTTCCCAGCTCTACAAAAGTTAATTAGTAGAAATGAGGCTTTGAAGTCAGCATGAGCTTGATTTCATCTTACTGCCAAGTTCTGGTGGGTAACCAAGAGCAGGGGCAATGGCCAGTAAATTTTGAGTGTCTTTGGGACCCCTGGTCAACAGCTTCAAAAGAGCAGAATCATCTTTGGCATTGGGGCTTTTACTTTGCTAGCCTGGTGTCTAGTAGGGGTAATGCCCCCATTATAAAGTAATTCACATATATATATAACTTTATAATTACTATAAACAATGATGATTGCAAATGTTCTTGAGTTACTTTATAATTACCATATATATATATATATATATATTTTTTTTTTTTACAGAAGCTTCTATAGTGATAGGTTTCCATATGGCTTTTTCTAAAGGCCTTTGGTGTTAGTTACCCTTCCCCATACTTTCTCCTCTGCCCTGCCCTCCCATTGCCCACCCCAATTAGCCCTTCCTGATCTATTATTCCCCTTCTTAAAATAATGTTGAATTTTGTTTCCTACTAACCTGTCTCCTCATCCCATCTGTGTTACTGATATAAAGATGCCTCATGAACACTTTATCTTTTTCCTTTCTTTCTAAAAATTATTTTATTATTTTTATTTTATGTGTATGAGTGTATTGTCTGTATATATGTAAGTACACCCTTGTCATACAATACCTGCAGAGGTCAAATGAGGGCATTGGATCCACTGGAACTGGAGTTGCAAATAGTTGTTAGCCACCTTGTGGGTGCTGGGAACTGAACCTGGGTCCTCTGCAAAAACAGCCAGTGTTCTTAACCTCTGAGCCATCTCTCCAGCCCCCTTCTTTCTTTCTTAACAAAGCTTTCCTAGTCAGGCTGTCCTCTGCAAGCATCTCTATATCTATCTACTATTCATTTCCGTGCTTCATAACCTAAGAGTACTCTCCAGATCATAAAAGTTCCCTTAGGGAGAGAGCTTTGATGAGCTTGAGGGTAGTCAAGGTTACTGATACCATATATCAAAGAAAAAAATTATGTCTGTTGTAGTACCAGTGCCACAGAAAGGTAGTGGTTGATCTTGAATTTTAAAAAAATATTTTATTTATTATTTTTATTTCATGTGCATGAGTGTATTGCTTGCATGTAAGTGCACCTGTACTGTGCAATGCCCACGGAGGTCAGAAGAGGGTGTCAGAAACTCCTGGAACTGGAGTTACTGACAGCTGTTAGCTGCTATGTGGGTGTTGGGATTTGAACCCTGGTCTTCTGTAAGAGCAACCAGTGCTTTTAATTGCTGAGCCATCACTCCAGTCCCTGATTCCTAAATTTTGAAATATATTTATGATACAGTTCTTACTGACCTACATTGGTGCTTTTTAAAAATTTTTTCATTTTATGTGTATGAGTGTATTGCCTGCATGTATGTGAGTGCACCCATGTCGTGCAATGTCATGGAGGTCAGAAGAGAGCTTCGGATTTCCCTGGAACTGGAGTCAAGTATGGTTCGTAGCCTCCATGTGGGTGCTGGGACTCGAACTGAGGTCCTCTGCAAGAGTAGTCAGTGCTCTTAATCGCTGAGCTATCTCTCCAGTCCCCATTATTAGTGCTTTTTAACACACTCTTGCGTAATGAAGTATAGAAGTCTCATTTTCTGTTTTTAAATCTCCTTTGTATTTTAAGATAAAGATACTTTTAATTTCCTTGGGGAACAATACTCTCTAAATAATGATTCGATAATTTCTCCTTGCAGAGGTAAAAGAATTCCATGTTCTGTTAATATTTATCATAAAATCAGACTTAAGTTTGGTAAACTGAAGTTAATCAAGTACTTGAGCCTAAATTCAGAAGTTCCCAGCCAGAGTTATAAAGTATTGTCTCTTACTGCGACAGATCAGTGGTATCTTTTTGTTTTTGCTTTTTTGTTTGTTTGTTTGTTTTTTTCCTGCAGAAGCTTTTATAATAATTGTTTCTTTCTGGAAGAATGTTAGCTCTTTTGTCAGATGCTCACTCCCAGCTATGCTAAAACATCTTAAACCTTAAACGATATTTCCTTCTGATTCCACCCCCAGCATCGCTTCCCAAACCCAAACCTGCTTCCTAAACCTGCTCCTTTGTGGCTCAAATTGCACATGGGGTGGACTTTGACACACTAAAATTCACCAAAACTCCTTCATCTTGGAAAACCATCAAAGCCAAATCAGAGGAAAGTACAAAGTGCTGATAACAAGAGAAAGTGTCCAGTCCAATGCACCGATTCATTCATCATGCATTAGCCTCTTTCCACCTTCATTTGCCTGATCTCTGTCATCAGCTTTTATTACTAACATACATTTTTATCACTATTATCCTTTCAACCCACAACGTCTAGAATTAGACTTCAGTTCTCTAATCCCAACATTCTTCAGTAATTTATAGAAAAATAAAAATCAGCCTGCAAAGCTGCAAGCGAATTATGATAGTGTCTTTCTTCCTGGCAGACCTACCTAGTTCAGCAGACACTTCCATAGTTAGGAAGCCTTCTTTGAGTAATGACCAGCCTACTCTTTTCACTTTTCTGAAAGGGCTCTTGCCCATGCCGCCAGGACCAAAAGAGGAGAGGAAGCAGGTCGTGATGAGAGTTGTCTCCTGGGGAGCAGGGGGCTTAACATATTCACTCTTTAGAATGCAGCCCTGGAGGAACAGGGTAAAAGAAAGGCACACCCCTACCCCCACCTCCAGTCTCTAAACCATCTGTGGGAGGATTCTTTGAAGCTGGCATGAAAATGGAAGACAGACAGGAGCCTCCACTTGTCAGGTTTTGCCATCAAATTATGAGCTTGCCCATGAATCCTTGACAAATATATAGACTCTTTATCTAAGCTTATTTTTTTTACATAATGCAACTCCACATACAGATTAATCCCTCCCCTTTAATATCTCTTCCTGTACTTATAAAAGTCGTATTTTGCAAAGAAATTAGAAGCTATATTCTATAAGTATGGAAGCTGGGTTTCAAATACCAATTTTCCTCTCATTTTTTTCAGGGCTTCTCGAATTACCTTCACTATTTGCAAAAATAAAATATGATTGGTTCAGTTCGTCCTGTGGAACATAGTGGGCTAGCCTTTGTCTTAAGTTAAGTTACTATCTAAAGCAAAAACAGCACCAGCGCATAATGTGTTTGTAAACACAGAAAGCAGAACTGGGAATATATACTCCAGAGGATCATATATGCTGCATGGGAAGCCTATACTGTTAAACTGAGAGTATAGAACTGAAGACAGAATAAAGTAAGCTCCAAATCCTAGATCTATGGAAAACATGCTGAAAAGTATTTTTAATTCGAAATGTGTTTATTGGGATGGTTCCTTTCTGAAGCAACATTCTTCTGTCAGTCTTTGAGATAGAAGAGCCATTATTCAGACAAGCTAATGCATTTCCATTTAACAAGAACAAGCTTTACTTGGGTTTTCAAATGTTCAGTTAAACACTGACTTGGTTCTGGTGAGGTGCCTCAGTGGTTAAGAGCACTGACTGTTGTTACACAGGACCCGGGTTTGATTCCCAGCACACACGTGACAGCTAACAACTGCCCATAACTCCAGTTCCAAGGGATCCAACACCCTTCTCTGACCTCCACGGACATTGAGCAACAGGGGTGCACTTACATACATGCAGGCCACGCACTCATACACATAAAAATTTTAAAGTAATAAAATATTAAAAACACCAAACCAAACCCTAACTTCATATAAGAAACTAACCATATAGAAACTTACTTCATACATGAACACCAGAGGGAAAGATATATACCATGCAATCATCAAATGAGAGGAAGGTGGCATGTCTATATGAATGGTAGACAAAGTCACTTTCACAATTACAGTGTAGAATAATGCTAGGAATAAAAGACACCACTAACTGTTGGCAGGGTTTATCTCTAAGAAGGCACAGCAGTCATAAAGCTGAATATACAAACCTAAGACTTGCATTTCAAAATACATGAAATAAAAGCAACTGAAAAAAATAACAAGTAAATATATAATTCATTACAGTTAGAGGTGTCACCTCTCTGGAGGTGATCAGAAAACTAGAAAGAAAATGACTAAGAATATGAAACATTGGAAATTATTCTCTACCAACTCAATGAAATTCCAATTTACCAAGTATTGGTTTAAAAAAAAAGCAGAATGTGCATTCTTTTCAAGTGTACATTCAGCATGCACAAACAGACCAGATTTGGAGCTAAAATAACTAGATTTTTTTAAGAGAAAAGCACATATGGTTCTCTTGAACCAAACAATATTATACTGGGTATGAGTAACAGAAGGTGACCAAATATTTGGAAACTAAGGGACATACTTTAAAGTGCCCCAGGGTAAATAAAGAAATCACAAGAGCAATTAGAAATAGTTTGAGCTGAATGAAAATAGAAATACATCATATCAGACTGTGCCATAAAGGTTAGGCATTGCTTACAGGGAAATTTATACCACTAAATGGTTACATTAAAAAAGAATGAGCTCAAATCAATGAAATATAGGGGAGAAAATGATGGGAAAAATCTGAAGCAAGCACTTGGGGGAAAATCACTAACAGCTGATAAATTTGACAAGTAAGATTAAATGGACCGATTCTTTGGGGGAAGTGTTTAAGGCCACATAAGCAAAATAGATACCTTGAATAACCTAATGTCTAGTCTGAAAATTGAGTTTCTACTTAATACACATCCAAGAAGTAAAATTGCAAGCTCATATGATTTTTTTCTTTAAAACTTTTTAATTAGCTTACATTGTATTAGGTTTCATTCTGGCATTTTTATTCAACTCTTAAGACATAAAAATAAGTCTGTACAAAGTCTCATGGGATCTAGAGAAAGAAAGAATACATTCCACCTAACTTTTTAGAGCTAGCATTACCGAGAAACTAAAACCACTTAAGAATGTTGCAAAGAAAGAAAACTGATACAGATCATTGGTCGCATAAAGATAGATGTAAAAGTGCTCAGTAAAATACTGGGAAAACTATGTAGTTTATTATATTATTATTCAAGTACCTTTCTTCTTAAATGTAAGGTAGTTCAACATTTGGACATCAGTCAGTGTAATCCATTATGTTAATAGAATAAAAAAATTTAATTGTGTCTCAGTAGATGCAGAAAAAGTGTTTGACAAAAGTCAATACCAGTTCATGTTTAGAAAAAGAACCTGTAGCACCAGCTGACCTGGAATCTTGATGTATAGACCAGGCTGGCCTCAAACTCACAGAGATCTTGCCTTTGCCTCCCAAGTTCTGGGATTAAAGGCGTGTGCCACCACAAAGTCATATTATTTTGAGGTTTTTTCTTTTTGTTTTTATTGATCAAAATATACAATTATTCACTTTAGTAAATTTTTATATAATGTCTTCATGCAATTTGTGGTGGTTTGAATCCATAGGTTCCAAATATTTGGACACTTCATCCCCAATTTGTGGCAATGTTTGGGGAGGGTCAAGGAACTTTTAAGAAATATGACCATGTTTGGAAGAAGCAGGTCACTGGAAGCAGGCTTTGTGAGTTTTTAAGTCTTGCCACATTTCCAGTCACCCTCTGCTTCCTGTGCCTGCTTGAAGATGCCAGCGCTCCACTTTCTACTCCAGCCACCTCTTGCTTTCATGCCTCTCACCATGACCCAGTCTGATCTCTCTGGAACATATGATCAAATAAACTCTTCCTTATATAAGTTCCCTTGGCCATGGGGTTTTATCACAGCCACAGAAAAGTAACTAATACACACCTAAATCAAGTTGGCTTGGAAAGAGGAGAGATTGTTATTCTTAAAAACAAACAAGACATGCAGGAAATAATATTGTATATGAAAAGTAAGCAGATTTAAAAGTGGTTGAAATTCATCAGGACAGCTAACTTTTTTAAATCTCTCAGATCCATGACTTCTTTCCAAGTAATTGGGGACCTATCATCACCAAAACACTTTTCTGCTTTTATTAACTATGATGATACCCAGAGAAAAGTTTTCACAATTGTATAGAGTTAACAGTACAAATTAAACACTCCAAGGTAACCATTAAATTTTATTAATTTATTCATGTCATTAACGTCCTCCCAAGACTTTTATTTTTTTAAATATTTTATTTATTTTTTATTTTATGTATTTGAGTATATTACCTGCATGTATGTGCGTGTACCCATGTTGTGCAATGCCCACAGAGGTCAGAAGAGGGCAACAATTAACCACCATATAGGTGCTGGGAATTGAACCAGGGTCCTCTGCAAGAACAGTCAGTGCTCTTAACTGCCAAGCCATCTTTCCAGCCCCCTCCCAAGACTTTTAAACAAAATAACCAGTATCAAAATATAACATCTTGAATTTTTTTGCTCACTTTTATTCATTTTTTTAAAAACAAAAATTTATTGAGGGAGTTCTACATTCTAGAAACTAATAGATACTGAAGTTATCAATTAATTTAAAAAAAGAGAAAAATCTCTACATTCTAGAAACTGTAACAGATACTGAAGTTGTCATCAATTTTAAAAAAGAGAAAATCATAATGCTATAAAGTTGCTAAAGGAGATAGTGAGTAGGAGTAGTTTAGGGAAGATTGGTGCTACAGACTATATAAGTTCTACAATCTTCTACAATTCATGTTTCAGTATTTCCATCATTGTGACTATATTTGCAGATGTGGTCTTGTTGCATGATCTTTCCTAGGGAAGATCATCCCAATTAGGAAGACTAACACTAGACCTAAGTAACAATTCCATCCAAGTCCAACTTTGTGGGCCAATGAGTTTATTAACATTACTTACAGGAGCATAGGTGAGAGGCTACTTACAGGAATATGGGTAATACAGACAACTATATCATCAAAAAGCTCTGTTCCCCCAGGATAGTTGATGACTCACAAAAGTGACATCATTGGAGTTGCCTGCCTATTCAACTTGCAAGGAAATATACCACTGATGAATCTTCTCCAGTCCACCAGCATTTACTATTTGTATAGCCTTAGAAGGGAGCTTCAGGGGTTTTCTTGTACGTTTCATGGGCCTGCTGAGTCTTATGAGTGTCTTGAGCCTGGTGACCCCTCCTTCCCTCTAGGAGGCAATTTTTCAATCCCTAGAAAATAGCCCTACAACAGTTGGCTATTAAAGAAGTAATTAGGATTAAATAACATTACTGGGTAAGGCCTTTTAAAGTGTCCTTGTAAAAGACCCAGAGTGCTCATTCTTTGCGAGGCTGTAAGGGGATGTAACAAGAAGGTTGTTTTTGACAAGCCAAAACTAGTGTCCTCAGCAGGAACCAAATGGCCAGTACCCCTAAACTTCGAAAAAATACATTCCTGTTACTTAAACCACCAATTCAGTAAGATGTTTTTATGGCAATGTGTGTAGTCTAAGACTGTCAGGAAGAAGATACAGATAATTCCAATTGGAGAGAATAAAATCTGACTAAATTCATGGAAGAAGGAGTGAGTGTAGTTTCATATTGATAGAACATAAAATCAAGACCAAAATGATGATTAATAGCAATAGGAAAAATAATAATGGATGAAGTCACTTATTGGAAGTCCTTAAATGTAATTCCAAAGAAACTAAGTTTTCTACTAAAATAGTAGTGAGAAGTAAATGCTAAATTCACATGACAGTAATTGCAGCATTTTAGCCTTATTTTTACCCAATGACTGTGAGTTGCATAAATGATGAGGCTGAACATCTCAGATTTCCAGGTTAAAAACTGATGAAGCCTTAAACTATTACCACAGAGGCAAAAATGAAAAGACAAAAATAGATCGAAAAACACTTGATAAAGTGAAATTACTTTTAGTTTTATCCAGAGGTGAGAAATAAGAAAAGAGATGTAGGGAATGTTTTAAGGCATAGATGGACTCAGGTTTTTAAGGTCTTGAAGTGTGTGCAGTTTGAGGGACCGTCTTCATAGAAAATGATGTAACATTATAGAGTAAAACTTGCAGGTCCGTCTGAATATTATACTTCATAACACATCCACCTTCACAGGTATGTTACAGATTGAAATATTGGGAATATCATGTGCCAGCTGCTCATCTAACAGACAGAGGGGAAAGAAGGATTAAGGAGGAAGATGGTGGGTTTAGTTGGGGAATACACCTATGCACATCAGAAAAGCAGAAATGGTTAAAAGAGTACTCAACTCTCAGTTCAAAGCTCTTAAAATATAAATTTCAAGGATAAATATGTTTGTTTATGAGGTGTCAAAGAATAAGTAGAAATTTTAATGAAGAAAAATAGACTATCCAGGGGAGAAAAGAACAAAGATAAAGGAAGAGAAACCAAGTATGAAAGTCCAATTAGCATTTTTAGCTTAGGCTGAGAATCAACACAAGAACAATTAGCATTTTAGTTCATTGGTTTATATAATAGATTATAAAAGAAGATCCACAGCTGTGGTAAAAGAAGGAGAAGAGGGGTAGTGTTTCTGGTATTTTTAGTTTATCAAAAAGGCTAGGAGAAGAGTTGAGTGTGGAGAAATGGAAGACTGAGTTAAAAATGACAATGAACTTAGCACTTTGATAAAATGAGTTTCTGTTTCGATAAATTTGCTTTGAAATAGTGACTAGGTAAAATTTCCACAGACTCATATGGGAAGTCAGACAAAAGGAACAGATTTAGACAGAATGAATGGTTAGTTTGAAGTGTCTCCATAATATCATGATAGAGACATCTGTTAAACAGGTAGATCTGTCTATTGCTGATTTTGAAGTTGATATCATTCGTCTCTTCATGTCCTAATGGAAAGAAAAGAGAAAAAAACACAAAGTTACAAAATATTCTGTTATGTGGTATCGGTGTGCTTACAAAAGATGAGTTCAGAATGATCAGCATATCAGGAGTGTTCTGGCTTTCAATCCTGGGGATAATCACTGCATACGCAGAAGATGCCCGTGGGTAAATCCTGGGGAATACCGGGCAACACTGTAGAAAGAAAAAACCAAAGGCAATAGTTGAATTCTGCTTTCTCCCATTCCCCAGTAAACGCCAATCCTCTAGCTATCCCTATGAGTTTGTATATTCTGGGTATTTCATGCAAATGCCTCATAAGATGTGTTCTTTTGTGTCTTTCTGTTAGGATATCATGTCTCTGAGGTTCATCCAAGTCATAGCATGTATCAATATATCGATATTTGCTTCTTTCCCTTTTTTTTTGGTCTTTTTGAGACAGGATTTCCCAGTAGTCCCTGCTGGCCTGGAACTCACTATGTAGACCAGGCTGACCTTGAACTCACAAACTCACAGAGATCTGCCTCTGCCTCCCAAGTGCTGGGACTGAAGATGTGTGACACCACACCCGGAATATGTGTCTTTGAGGTTCATCCAAGTCACAGCATCTATCAATACTTATACAACTGAATAACTTTCAATTCTGTGCTAATATCACACTTTCCTGACTCATCTATCAGCAGGCTTTCTTCTTTCTCACTACTATAAATAAGGCTGCCATGAATGTGAATTAATGTGTGCATTTGAATACCTCTTTCCAGTTATTTTGCATACATACTTAGGAGTACAATCTGAGCCATATAATGATTCTGTTTAACTTTTGGGGAGACGCCAAATTATTTTTCCAGAATGACTGAACCATTTCACATTATTATATATACTATAATAAATTTCTGACATCTTTATGGACTCTTATCTTGCTTTTGTAGCCACTCTTGTAGGAGTAAAAAGTATCTAATTGTAATTTTGGTCTTCATGTTTCTTAAGATTAATGATGTTGAACATCTTTCCATAGGTTTGTTGGCCATTTGTATGTTTGAAGGGAGAACTATTTATTCAAATCATTTGGTCATTTTTAATTTGGTTTTCTTTTTGTTATTGAGTTGTAAGTGTTATTTATAGTCTAGAGACTAATCCCTTGTCAGACAGGTGAATTGCAAGTGGACATTTATTGTTTTGTCACTTTCTTTATAATATTCTTTGATATAAAAATGTTTAAACTGTAAAATCTAGCTTATCTCTTCTTCTTTTTGTTGCTCATCCTTTTGTATCATATCTAAGAATCTGTTGTCAGATCCAAGATCCATATTTTCCCAAGAATTTTATGACTTTATCTTCCTATTTAGATTATTGCTCCATTTTGAGTTGATTTTTCTATATAGTATAATGTAGAGGTCCTACTTCATTCATTTTAATCCATATATACTATCCAATCACCCAGGGAAATTTTCTCCACATTAAATATTTTGGCATCCTTGATGAAGATCAACTAGACATAGAATTATTGGCTCATTTATGGATTGTTTCACTAGTCCATATGTCTAGCTTTATGTTGGATCCACATACTGTTTTATAGTACGTTGGAATTCAGGAATGTTTAGTATTTGACAAGTTTTTTTTAATTGTTTGGCTTATAATTCTTCACAGTTTCAAGAATTTTCTATTTCTTATAGTACTAAAGGTCAAACTCAAGACTTTGCATACTAGACAAGTGCTTTACCACTGACCTATATCTAGAGCACACAGTTCTATTCCTGAAGAAAGGGGAGATAGTATGTTGATAGTAATGCATTGGCCCTTTAAATCTCATTCATTAGCTTATCACCGTCTTAAAAAAAAAAAAAAACCAGAAAAAACAAACAACAACAACAACAACAAAAAAACCCCACAGGATTTCTAATACATAAACATGGGATGTCTTTCATTTTCCTTTAGAATTATCTTACAGTTTTCATTAATATAAGCCTTTCACTTCCTTGCCTAAATTTATTCCTGCATATTTTATTCTCTTTGGTGCTATTGTAAGTAGAATGATTTTCTTGCTTTTCTCCCAAGACCATTCATTGCTATTGTGTAAATCATGACTGCAATGTATTCATTTTGGATTCTACAACTTTTCTGTATTTATTATTCTAAAGAGAAAAATATTGGCCTGCATTTTTCTTTCCTTATAGTATCTAGCTGGACTTAGTATCAGTGTAATGGTGGCCTTATAAAATCTTAGAAAATGTTCCCTCCTATTCTGTTATTTTGGAGTAGTGGGGAAAAAAATTGATTATCCTTTTGTCTGTTTGGTAGAATTCTCTAGTGAAGTCTGGCCCTGGACTTTTCTTAGTTGGAATACTGATTACTGATTAAATCATGATGTCTCTCTCTATATGTGTGTGCAGATTTCCTAATTCTTCTTGAAACAATTTTAGTACTTTGTGCAATTATAAGAATTTCTTTTTGTATAGGTTAGTAATTTGTTTATACAGTTATTTATCTAGTCTCCTATGATTCCTTTTATTTCTGTGAGTTTAGCAGTAAATGTGGCCACTTTCATTTCTGACTTTACTTGTTTTCATCTTTTCTCATTTTCGTAGCCAGTCTAGCTGAAAGATTATTAACTAAATATTTTGGTTCCAATGGCCCTGTTTTCTTTTTTATCTATTAAAAATTTTTTTATTTTATGGTTGACATCAAACCTAAGGCTTAATACTTTTACATAAACAAAAAATTATTAAATAAGTTAAGATTTAATTTTTTAATTTTACTTTTAATAAAATATTTTTATTTATTATTTTTATTTTACGTGTATGAGTGTATTGCCTGCATGGAAGTTAACCTGTGTCATGAAATGCTTGCAGAAGTCAGAAGAAGGCTTCAGTTTCCCCTGGAACTGGAGTTAGGGACAGTGTTAGTTGCCATGTGGGTTCTGGGATTTTAGCCCAGGTCTTCTGCAAGAACATTCAGCATCCTTAACCATGGAGCCATCTTTTCATCCCTTCATTTTACTTTTTAAAAAATTCATACTGATTTTCATCCAATGTAGTTTGATGGTATCTAGGTCACCATCAACACCTCCCCTCAATGCCCCCCACCCATTGAACAAAACTTAATTTTAATTAGACAGTTATTTATTACCCTTGAGATAAAAGTGCCATTATTGCACCAACATCGATTTTTTTCTGGGACAGTCATTACTATTTATTAGGCTTTAAATTTGGCAGGGTCATTGACTATTTTTCTACCTTGGCACCTTGTAAAGTATCCTCTGATACCATGAAAGCTGGTCTTCAGGGAAGAGGTTTCCAGGTCAGTTCCAGATGGATTGTTCCAAGTCCTGTGTAGGAAGTGTGGACTATCTTCAGCAATAGGGTCTTAGCTTCAAATTCTGGGAGCGAAGCAGGGGTGTGGTAAAAGATTGTGTTATTTTGGGAGTCTCTGGGACCATGCTGACCAACTTGAAGGGAACTTTCTCCTGCCTACACTGTGCTTTTTGTTGTAGAACCTTCACCTATACACATGCACTTGCATATATATTGTATGTGAACTTTTCAG
>NW_008360322.1:3236830-3253214 GCF_000622305.1 Nannospalax galili
CTAAAGAAAGATGAAATCATGAAATTTGCAGGTAAATGGATGGAACTAGAATCTGTTATACTAAGTGAAGTAACTCAATCTCAGAAAAAAAAAATCGACATATGTTCTCCTTCATATTTGGATCCTAGGATCAGACTCTGATAAATAAGTATGCAAACAGACATAACTGCAGGAACCAGGACAAGGGTAAGGAAACAGTGAGGTAAAGAAATAACCTGTTTTTTAAACAATCATATGTTTGTTTCACTGATTCCATTGTTTTATGTGCTATGTCGTTGATTTCCACTCTACCCTCTATTGTTTCCTTACCCCTGTCAGCTTTGGCCTTAATTTGCTCTTCTTTTTCTTGCTCTGAGAGTATAAAGCTAGGTTACTGATTTAAAGTGTTATTTTTGCTAATGCAGTTATTCGTAGCTATAAATTTGAGAAAAGATTTTGCTGTGTCCTGTAAGTCTAGGCAATGCTGAGATTTTGTTGCTGTTTTGGAGTATCATCTAATTTCCTTTGTTATTTCTTCTCTGACCTGCCATCTTCAATGTATAGTTCACTTTCCATGTATGTGTAAGCTTTCCAGTTTTATGTCTGTTACTGATTTCTATTTTCAATCCATTCCTGTTAGAGAAGTTACTTTGCAAGGTTGAGTAGTCCTTTTTAATTTATTGAGACTTGTTTTGTGTCTTAATATATGGTCTATCTTAAAGAATGTTCCATGTGTGATTGAGAAGAATGTATGTTCTACTAGAATTATACTTTTATTCATAAAGTACATGGAATTATAGAAGAAAAGTATTCAGTTATAGATATTGTAGATATTAAAGTCCTGGAAAGATTACTCAGCAGTTAAGAGCACTGGCTGCTCTTGCAGAGATCCCAGGTTCAGTTCCCAGCATCCACATGGCAGCTAACAATGAACCATTTGTAAATCCAGTTCCAGGGGATCCATCTTCTGACCTCCTTTGGCATGGCATGACACAGGTGCATTTATATACATACCGGCAATACACCCATACACATAAAATAAAAATAATGAATAAAAAAGAAATTTAGATATTAAATATTTTCAATACATGACATAGTAATGTATGAAGTTTTAAATTAAAGCCTGAAGGGGCTGGAGAGATGGCTCAGTTGTTAATAACACTGGCTCCTCTTACAGAGGACTGGGTTCGATTCCTAGTACCCACATGGCAGCTAACAACTGTCCATAATTCCAGTTCCAGGAGAATTTGATGCCCTCTTCTGACCTCCTCAAGCACTGAACAACACAGATGCACTTACATACATGCAGGCAATAAACTCATACACACAAAATAAAAATGACAAATAAAATATTTTAAAAACCTGAAATAGATTACCATAATCTCAAAGTAGTGATACATATAAACAATTTCAATATATCTACAATGATATGAAATACACTGATGATGTCTGTTGTTGACAATGTCCTGAGTTCCACAAATACTGCTGTGCTGTTACTAGTCAAAAGAAATGATCAGTTTCAGATAAAGGTTAGTGAACATCAGTATGTCTCTTTCTCCCGCCCTACTTGAGAGACCTTGGAAGTTTATCTCCAAATTCTCTGGTGGCTAAGGACCATAAGTAAATACCCCTTAGGGTAAGGAAGAGAGGCGACTCAGTGGTTAAGAGCTCTAGCTGTGCTTCCGGTGGTGCTAGGCTCAGTTCCCACCACCCACATGATAGCCAACAACCATCTATAATTCCAGTTCCAGGGGATCTGACACTCCTCTTTGATCTCTGCAGGCATTGCATGACATGGGTGAAACTATATAGATGCAGGCAAACACTTATACACATAAAATATTAATTAATTAATTAATATTTAATTAAATGTTTAAGCCCCTTACTTAAAGGGTCTGTTTTTCTGTTTGGAAAACATGGTGTTAAGCCATTAGGTAAGTAGTTTTTCTAGACCTACAAAGTGAGATGGTCAGCCTCATATATCTTCTTGACACAAGTCGCCACCAACCTAGAGAAAGAACTTAGAATTTTCTTCTGGTGTCATCTTGGCCCATAATAGCTCTCAGTGTGAGCTTATCCAAGTGTTCTGAAGACCACCAGATGGAAGAAAGAGTCTGAAACTCTTACTGCTGAAGCTGTTTTGTCTTAATCTTAGAAAATAGCTTATCAGAGAAACTTTAGGCATCAGTAAGACTAGAAAAAGAAGTCATATATCTAAGGTAATTAGTATTTGTGAAACACCAAGAGTCTCTGTAGAAATACCCTTGGCTAGGAGAAAATAAGTATTTTTCATTATTATCATTCAAAATGGAATAGTTAAAGGAAGTTGGGCTGAAAGCCATCTGGCCCAAGCACTTTCCTGAGGGAGGCCATAAGCACGGGTAGTGGGAGGAAGAACATGTGAGTGAATGCAAATATTTATAGCTTCTCAGGGCTTTTGTTTAGGTCATCAACTGGAAAGACATTTGGAAATTAAGATAAGCACCCAGAGAATCAAGGACAAAAATTAGTGGAAGTGTTTTTGATGTCTTTTTCATATTTTGACATTAAGAATACGGCATTATATATTCCCTTACATATATAATCTTCATAATTTCATTGAATTGAGAGATGTGAAACAAACTTTTCAGACATAATTTTATTTATGTGCAGACTCGCTAACCATTTTATTTCAATAGCTCTTTGTGAATAATATTTCCTCCTCAACTTAGCTTGATTCTATGTTGAAGAAGGAATTAGTATTTGTGTAGTAATAATTAGATATTTAAAAGATAATTTATTTTAGTAATTCTTATTTTAGTAATTAAAATGATTTTTAAATAGATACTGAGCTTTCAGTTACTAACTTTATTCTTCCAATAAGATGTTTTTATCTGAATTTCCTAGTTATTATAAATATTATTTACTATTTTCCTGTTTTAAAAACTAGAAAAATGATTGAATATTGTTCTTTAGCTTGCATAATAAGTCAATGAAAGACCAGAAACAAGTAATGATAGAGATTGGCTAAAGAGGGATTTCGCCTAAACTTCTGCTGAGGATATATATTGGTATGATACTTCTGGGAAGTAATTTGAAATATATCTCAAGTTTTAAAACAGTCTTGCACCAGATTTCATAATTTTACTTCTGAGAATGTATCCCCCTAAAACTCCTAAATATAGACAATCTGTACAATATATTCACCACAGCATTATTTATGAAATTAAAGAATGGGATAATAAATGTCACATAATGGAGGGTTGGCTACATAAAGATTTAATATTTATTGGTTATTAAAATAACATATATTAAGAATTTGTAGTAACCTGGGAAATAGTTGAGTAAATATGCGCTTTCTCACAGATGACATGTGTGACAGTGTAAAAGTATAAGTCCTTAGTTGTTCATCAAAACAAGTACTTATCTGTTTTCTTCTATGAAAAATAAGAATGGTAAAACTGTAATGTGACAGCCTACTATGTATAATTGTCATGAAATTTAGGAGTTAGTGTCTGTCAATTGCTTACAGTACCTGACATTAAGTAAGTGCTCTATATAGGCTTGCTGCTGTTATAACCATTTACTGTAGCATTGTTACAGTAGACCCAGGGAAAGAAGCCAGTGAACCCTGGCAAAGAATCCAAGTTCTTTAATACAGACCAAAGATGCCACTCACTGTACAGAAATGGCTTTTCTGGACAAGAGACAAAGAAGTATTACCATTACAGGTCTAGGACTTCTATGCTTTTGCCTCTACAAAGATTTCCCTTCACTAATTTCACAAGACCGGTGTGTGCAGCTACAGCCTTTCAGCAACCTGTTTAATCCCCTGACCCTCCCATACTTTGGACCATTCATGACAGTGTTGCTGGCTTACCAACTGCAAACCACTAGAAGCAATTCTAGCATACACCTAACTGATAATCAGGAGATCACAATTTGAATGTTTTTCAGGTATATTTTCCCCAAGCAAGACTTGACCTTAAGGTTGTAAAGTTTATTCCTATATTTATATATTATGTGACCAACAAAACCAAAAATTATAATATCACAAATATTTTATAAGGTATAACCCTGGAAACTGGGGTGTAACAGCAGTAAAGTATGTGTGATTTATCCACAAGGGCTAGGGCTTGATCCTGGTGGCAAAATTAATAATAATAATACCCCTGACTAGAAACCAAATATCAAATTTTAAAAGGCAAAATATATCCAGAAGGCATTTTGTTATACTAAGACCATGAGGAATATATTTTATTCTTGTTCAAGTTCTGTTTTCCATAGTTCTATAATTTGAACATATTATCTTACAAAATAAATGTAAACTAAAATTAAATAGTGATAGTAAATGTTTACTATATGGTGTGGTACGTTTCTCTTTAAGAAGGGTTCCTTTGAGCTGTACAGTGATTATTAAGGATGGAGTCTATATTGGGTTGGTGAAAGATAGCAAAGCCAAATTTTATTAGTATCAGGATAAATTAGGATAGTTTCAGTAGAAAGTATCAGAAATGACCAAGTAAATCTAAATAGCAGAGGAAATCATTATTGATCGATCCCGAGGTGGGGCTGACTATAACATGTTAGCTCAGTGGCAGACATCACCGAGAACGTTCGTTCTGCTCCTTCTTCCAAGCTCTGACCCCTGCCCTCCCTCCCTTCTTCTTTCCTTCACTGACCCTCCTTCAGTGCCTCCTGTTTTTCTGTCCTCCATCCTTTTAGCCCTTGGAGTTGGTTTTTCCTGAATCTGCCTCCTCTATATTTGTTAGCAGCAACAAATAATACAGCAAGCTTCACTAATTCATAATTGTATGTTGTGATTGGAACAACTTGTGTCACATGATCTTTCTGAACCAATGACTTTGGCTCAAAGAATGTCCATACTACAGTTTTCTTAGGTACTGGATTCACTCTCATTCCTAATTAAATTCATTTTAAAAAGAGAGGATTAGGGCTGGAGAGATGGCCCAGCAGTTAAGAAACACTGGCTTCACTTGCAGAGGATCGGACTCAGTTCCCAGCACTCACATGGTGGCTAACAACTATCTGTAGTTCCAGTTCTAGGGGATCCAGTATCCTCTTCTGTCATCCTTTGCCATCACATGCATGTGGTGTACCTATATACATACAGACAAAACACTGATACACATAAAAATAAATAAAAATTTTAAAAAGAGATAGGATTATCTCAACTTGTTTTAAGGTAGAGTAAAAATTGCTCACTTAAGAAACTGTTATTAGGGGCTAAAGAGATGGCTCAGCATTTAAGAGCACTGGCTACTCTTGCAGAAGACCTGGGTTCAGTTCCCAGCACCAGCATGGTGGCTAACAACCATCTCTAACTCCAGTTCCAGGGAATTCAATCTCCTCTTCTGACCTTCACTGGCATTGCAAGACATGGGTGAACTTACACACATGCAGGCAGTACATTTATATATACAAAATAAAATAAAAACAATAAATAAATGTTTTTTAAAAGGAACCTGGCATTAGGACTAGAAAGATGGCTCAGCGATTAAGAGCACTGAATGCTCTTGCAGAGATCCCTGGTTGGGTTTCAGCATCCTCCAGGGATCTAACAACCATCCTTAATTCCAGTTCCACCAGACACCCTCTTCTTACTTCTGCAGGCATTGCACAACATGGGTGCACCTATACATGCAGGCAATACACCGATACAGATAAAATAAAAATAATCAATAAAATATTTTTGAAGAAGCTTTTTCTGTCATTGCCCTATATTTAATTTAAAATTTTTTATTTTATGTGTATGAGTGTTTTGCCTGCAGGTATGCAATTATGTCAGCTGCATACAATACCCACAGAGGTCAGAAGAGGGCATTGGATCTCCTGGAAATGGAATTACAGTTGTTAGCAGTCCTGTGGATTCTGGGAATGAAACCCAGGTCCTCTACAAGCAGCCAGTGCTCTTAAACACTAAGCCACCTCTCCAGCCCTTAAATTTTTTAAGTACAATGTATAAACTCAGTTCTTAGAATTCTCTCACTCCTCTTTCTCTGCTACTCTTTCCTGGGATCCAGTTAAAATCTGAGAAGTCCTGTATCAATGTGTTCCCCATTGGAGTATCTGTGTCTTCTGTCTTCACTAGCCTCAGCTGGCTCTCTTGGTCCCACAGCTATGCCCTGGCACCACTATTGATATCTCTGAATTCACCTCAGACCACCACTCATGAAGTCCTTGGAATTTGTTAATCTACTCAGAGATCTCCCACCCCTCATTTGTAATGTACGCATAGGGGTGTGATGGAAAATAATATCCAGTATGAAATTTTAGTTTCCTGGAGTCCACTCTAGAAACCTGGTCATATTAATCTAAGACTGGGGCTTGTTTTCAATCCTTCCCCAGCACTCAGCCTTCCTGCTCTCTGTATGGTCAAGCATTTCTTGCACTTCTTTCTAATGCATACTTTTTCTTTCTAGTACTTTTAAATAATACTTGTAATCTATTCCTTCTGGCTTTAGTTATTTTATTCCAAGGAAAATTTTGAAGATTACCCAAACCTTCTTACTCTCTTGCTCCCGTTTCTTGCATAAAAGTGACTTTCAAGTCTATTATCTCCACTGCTGCTTCTTAAAAGTCTGCCAAACTGATGTAACTTGGCATTGGCTCCAGGCAACACCCCATCCTGACAGAGTCTAAGTCCCAGCTTTCCTCCTGGCTAAGAAGCTATTCAGTAGAAATCTAAAGAAGACAATAGAAATCTAAAGAAGAAAATAGATCGAGTCTCACTCAGAAAATTCCAACCTGGCTATAAATACTTTTTGTGGTATGTTAAAGTCAAGTTGGCTTATTTGACTAAAGAAAATTGATAACTAAGTTATGCTAAGTGAGGAGTAAATGTAAACACTCTATGCATCATCTCTGATACTCCCTCCAAAAAGATTCTTATGAGGTAAACCACAATCTATCTCTACTTAAGATTCTAACATACTCATCATTACAACCTACCAAAAATCTTATGGTCCATATTTGTCAAACTGTAAAGAATAATTTCCTTATACCTTCATGAGAACTGAGAAATATCCATTGGAGCTACTTTAGCTTAATGGAGGAAGATGTTAAGATGTTCTCCAAGTTGGAAGCTGATCACTTCCAAAGTGTTTCGTTCATATTTGATTCAACTTGAAATCATGTTTGACTTCACATAATTTTTTTTAACTTTTACAAAAACTTTATTGAGAATTTCATACACGTACCTCAGGTGTTTTGATAAAATCCATGTCCACTCCCTCCCCTCCAACATTCACCCCTTTGAAGAGGTAACCCTAAAATCTTTTAAGGATTAGATACAAGCTCCCAAATATTTTTGACATTTTTGGCCTTTGGAACAGAGCATGTTGCTAAAAGGCCCAAGGACAGTTTGACTTTTAGCCAAGAAACTGGATACATTTCTTTGGGGTCTTTTTACCCTAACTGCCTAGCCAATTCCTACCTCTTATTCTTATCACACCATCCTCTGAAGGGGTTACCGATATTGCCAATAGGGAATAGGGACACCGACCACTCTGGCTTCTTCCATGCTGAACAGGGATGCAGGGTGAGACAATTGGAGTACCCCTTCAGTGGGTCTATCTAAAAGACTCCCAAATTACATAACTCTTGTCTCTAAGGGGAAAAGAAAGTCCTTGAATCATGAAGGAGAAGAAGTAAAGGCAAGAGTAATTAGCATTACAAGTTCTAGACAGGGAACTAGAAAAAAGTCGGAACGGCAATTTTTAAATGTTCATATGAAAGTCCATCAGAGTTTCTTGACAAGGGCTTCCAAAAGGCCCAGGTTCGAATCCCAGAAGCACCCACATGGCAGCTAACAACTGTCTGTAACTCCAGTCCCTAGGGGATCTGACAGCCTCTTCTGGTTTCACATAATTTAAAAAAATATTTTATTTATTTCTCATGTGTATGTGTGTATTGCCTGCATGTAGGTAAGCGTACCCATGTTGTGCATTGCCCGAGGAGCTCAGAAGAAGCTGTTGGATCCCCTGGGACTGGAGTTACGGACAGTTATCTGCCATGCAGGTGCTGGGATTCGAACCTGGGTCTTCTGAAAGAACAACCAGTGTTCTTAACCACTGAGCCCTCTCTCTAGCCTGACTTTACATAATTATTAAAGTTCAATGGTAAATAACATATACTTAAAAAATAAATTCCTTTCTTGGGGCTGGAGAGATGGCTCAGTGGTTAAGAGCACTGACTGCCCTTGAAGAGGACCTGGGTTCGATTCCCAGCACCCACATGGCAGCTACGAACCATCCTTAACTCCAGTTCCAGGGGAATCTGAAGCCTTCTTCTGACCTCCACTGCATTGCATGACACAGGTGCACTCACATGCATGTAGGCAATACACTCATACACATAAAATTAAAATAATAAATAAAATTTTAAAAATTCCTTGGAGATTGTGGTCTTATTTGTAATTTTATGAACCTAGCAACAACTGTCCAGTCAAAGAAATATATTTACATCTATTACATCCAAGTTACTAGGTAAGAGAAATGATGTTACAAACAAAATTTGAAAACAAGGCTCCCAAATAATGAGACTATCTAGAAAAGAGCTAAAGCAACAAGAATAACACTTGTAATAAAAATAGAAGTTCCTATGTATTCATATTTTGAAATTAATTAGAAAAATGATAATGGTCAATGGTAAAAGAAAACAAAATAAATATTAGGATGTGACTAGAACTTCCATTTCTTTTATGTTACATACATCTTGGATCAAAGACAATGCAAGGAGGCTTGCCAGGTCTTGTGATTCCATTCTTGTATCTCAGAACACTGAAGCCATTAGGCAGAAGCAGAGCATTCTCCAGGGTTTGGTGCAGTCTGGCACAAGGTCACGGCAATTTACAGCCAAGTTTGAACTTGAAACAATGTGTCTTTGAGTTATTTTGTTAATACAATGACCATAAGAAAATTAATTATTTCCTAACTATATTACTCTGCCACATTGATTGCTCTCAGGAGATGATAGGTACACAGATAAGCCATGTTCAAATGTAAGTGAGAATACTTTGCAATGGGAAAGACCAAAAGAAGCTCCATAGATAAGGACTTGGAAACAGAATAGTCTTAGCAAACAGGGAGCTATGTCAATGTGGTGAAATTAGTTTCTCAAACTTCAACTGAAGATGGCATCCTAGCCAGTAGGCAAACAATTTTGGCAGCTGTCCTGCTTTTGGAAACCTTGATGCATGTGCTGAGCTGAAAATGGATGTGTCTTCCTGACAATAGAATACAGGCATCCAGGAACATGGTAATGATTTCCTAAAACTATGGCTAAAAACAGTATGAGATAAGTAAAAGAGTGTGAATTTCTCTCCTATTAGATGTCAGACACTGCCCCATACTTTGTATATATGATCGTAGTTCATCTTTATAGAAAAGATTTAGGGTAGCTATTAATTACACTGCTTTTTAAATAAGTAAAGTTGAACCTCAGTGTCAGGACACAGGACTTAGCCTGAGATCTGAAGTCTCTGAGAGCCAAAAAGCTATGATTGGAACTTAGATTTACTTGATTTGGCACCTTGCAATTTGCACTTCAATATACAGCCCAAGTTTATGTTGAAGTAGAGTTTATGAAAAGAATTTGGTGGAAACAGGTTTCTAAGGACAGGAAGAGACCAGAGCTTGAATGCTAAAATAGGGACTTGAACCTAACAACTGAGAACCACTGATTCATTAAGAGAATGTAATAGTATCTTATTTATGCTTTAAATAAATAATCTTCATGCTGGAAATGTTGTTCAGTGGTTAAGATCACTGGCTACTCTTTCAGAGGACCAGGGTTTGATTCTTAGAACCCACATGTTAGCTAACAACTGTCAGTAACTCCAGTTCCAAGAGATTTGACTCCTTCTTCTGGCCTTCATGGACATTGCACAGATGGGCACATTTACATACATGTAGGCAAAACACTAATACACATAATAAAATGAAATAAAAATTAGTTTATAATCATGCACAATGAAAGATCACTTAAAAGCCTTTTCAATAGGTCCAGTGAGAATAAACCTAACTAGGGCTGCAATGTGAATTAGTAAAAGAAAACAGAGTATGCCAACTCACTAAAAACTGGGAATTGGCTATGTCTAAATCATTAGAGGAAAAATATTGTCATAAAGGAAGTTGAGAATCCATTATAAAGGGCAGATTGAAGAGAGGCAGGAGTAATGTTTTACCTGTCTGACATTTAGAATTTAAGGTATCAGTTGTATAACTTGATGGGAAGAACCATCTGGTAGATGGACTGTCCTTACTACAGTACATTCAGTATCATTACCAGGCAAGGAAGAAACAAAAACCCCATTGTATCTTTTTGGTTCTAAATATATTTTCTCTGCCCTTTCTTTGTGGCAACAATTCCAACTGCAGTGGTAACTAAGGAAAATTATCCCCCCAGCACAGTAAATCCTTTCTTTGTCCCTAGCCCACCGGCATTTGAAGCCCAAACTAGGAGGTTTTAGCCATAGTTTTAGGAAAGCCTTACCATGTTCCTGGATGAGTGTGTTCTGCTGTTAGGGACAGAGCTCCATTTTCAGGTATCGGCTCAGCATGTTTCTCATCTTCATAGAACTCAATGCTGCAGGATCTCCTTCGTGAGCTGGTGTCTTGGTGGGTCCCTGACAGATCACTCTACCATTCCATTTGGCCAATGAATTACATATTATAATCAGTAGATTATTTGATCATGTACTGTTTCTCTGATGGTTGATTTGTTTTAACTGATTAATCATAATTTTTTAAATCTTTGAGTCAGTGTTGTAGGGATTCATGTGACTGATTAGAAGCTCTGCTTAGTCCTAGTTTGTGGCACTTAGAGAAGCATAGAAGCAGGGAAGGTAAAGTCTTAAGTAGACTTACAATAAAGAATCACTCTGTAACAGGGTTGAAAAAATCTAACACTGAGCTCATTACCAAGTGTCAGACAAGTCTTCTCATGGCTTGATATAAATGTTCAGCACTAGCCTTTGCTCTTGACAGGCAGCCGTGGTCATCAGATCAGTCTTGGTGAGAGGAAACCCATGTTAGACCCCGGTATAGTTTCTGGTTCTTTACATCATTTATTTCATCTAGCCAGCCTTATAGCATCTGAAAGAGATTTCTGGTTGGCATTGATAGTACAAGTCATCCTTACAAGTTGTTAAGTGCTTTTCTATTTATAGGGAATGACTTCTAGTGGATGCCAGGATAGAGCCCAGAACCCCACCAGTTCTTGCTATGGGTCAAAGTATGTTTGTTTCCTCCCTGGAATTTATCCCCATTCCTCTTACTGTATCTATTCTTGGCCTCTGACCAACAAGAAAAGCCAATCACCAATGGCCAACTGATTGCATAGAGCCGAATTCAAAGTGTACTTTTCACATACAAAAAGAGCATTCAAGTATACTGATCAAAGTTCTGCCCATTGGAACTATCTCCCTTCATCAATATCTTTTTAGAGTCACTCAAGAGAAGGAATACAAATAATAAGTGATATTTTTATCTAGTGCTTACAAACACAACTAACCCATCTGTGAACACTTTGCAGGTGCTCTCTCATCACTTGGCTGTAGGGAACTCTTTTTGAGGCCAAGTGTGTCAGCTGTTAGAGAGAAGTTGGTGCAGTAGTAGTAAAAGCCATGGGCATCTAAACCACCTTACCAGGCAATTTTCTCCAGGCCTTTTGAACTTATGCGGACTTAACTTTCAATGTGCTATTTCAGCATACAGTCAGTTACTACCAAGCCTAGCCACACTTATGACTGAATGAATCTTAAAAAATCCAATTCATGATGGGAATTTTGGTGATTTAATCTTTGACTTTGATTACGTGCTCAATGATTCACAATTCTGTGCTTCATTTTATCCAGGGACAAATAGCATACAAGGAGCTATTTTTTTAAGTGGCATATAGCCTCTGCCACAGAAGTCACAACCTGATTCCAGAATCCCCATAGTCTGTGCTATAGCACTCCAACTGGGCCTGAGACTCTACACAGCATGATTTTCCCTGACAGTGAAATTTGTGTTAGAATGGCACATAGTTTAAACCACAGCCTATATCCAAAGCAGAATGCATTCTTCACTGGGACCTTCTCAAATTTGAAAGCTTTTTCAAGTCTTACTATAAGAAGATGGGAGAAATGTTCCTACATGTATAGTATATACACTTCCTTAAAAGCCCAGTGAGAACCACCTGTCCACCAGGAGGATAACATAAGGTCCTTGTGTTCATATCTGAAGTTCCCCATTCTTTCTAATGGTAAGGATGTTGAGATGCAGTATTTTTTCTTTACATATACAGAATGTTCTTCTATGTCATTTAATCTAATGTAGTTACTGAAGTAGAAAATATTTGAATTTTTGTGTGATTAAATAAATAAGAGTATTATCATGGGGCTGGAGAGATGGCTTAGCAGTTAAGAGCACTGGCTGCTTTTGCAAAGGGCCTGGGTTTGATTCCCAGCACCCGCACAGCAGTGAACAACCGCCTGTGACTCCAGCTCCAGGGGATCTGATGCTCTCTTCCTGACCTCTGTGAGCATTACATGACACGGGTGAACTTACATACATACAGGCAATACACGCATACATATAAAATAAAAACATTAATTAAAAAAGTATAATGCTAGAAACTCACAGTAATTTGAATAAGAAATACTTCATATCTAAAATATTTAACTATATCAGGAGAATAACTATAAAGCTTGAAACAGAACTCTAAAGAAGATTCTAGGGTTGAGGCATGGTATACATGTAAGGAACAAACAACTAAGGGCAGGATGCCCATGATATGTAGAATTTGTGTGGGGGAAGAAGCCCTCCAGGCTGTAGAGGAGCAAAGGCCAGAGGTTGAGAAGACACAGTGAGCCAGGGTATTAAGAGCTTGCTCATAAGTAAGACAGCATAAGGTCCACAGTCATTGTGTTCCTATCTGAAATGCCACAGCAAGGCAGTTATTAGAGCTAAGCTAAGGCTGCAAACTCCACAAGAAATGTGTGATAGGAGGTGGGTGGGGCCCAGCCATGGTAAAGCATCAGTGGATGTTCCCTACACACACACACACACACACACACACACATACACAAACTGCACAGTAGGAACAAAAAGCAAAACAGCAGCACAATGGGACTAATAGGAGAACCCCCTTTCTCCTACAATGTTCATCCAGTGCCCTCTATTGACAAAGATTGACATCATATTCCTGCAAAGGAGAGTTGCTTGAATGCTACCAGTTTATTTCCCCCCAAAAAAGAAATAGAAAGGACAAACTTTCAGCTGAGGCAGTGACAGAGGAATTCAATCTCTGCCCAATGATCCACATCTCCTAGTAGGTTAAGTGATTCCTGAAAATCAGGTCTAGTATCAACATGATGTTATCAATGTAATCAAACAGCATAAAATTCTCTAGTATATCAAGGTGATAAAGTCTCTATAGATTATGACAGAGCACTAGAGTTGTCATCACCCCAGAGCAAGACAGTGAGTTTGAGCTGGTATCTTTACCAAACCCAAACAAGGGCTTTTGCTTTTCCCTTCCAATAGGATAAGAAAGACCCATTCAACTGCTGCATAGCATTTCCAAACTTCAGTCACATGCCAAGATTACCAGAGTCTATGTGATCTCTTTAGTGAGGACAACATATTTAGTAGAGTAACAGTGATTAAGGCTACTACTCAGTGCTCACAATGAGGCGTGAAACTGTTTTTATCAATGGCCAAATTCCCATTGGATGGGAAATAACTGTGAGCATCTTTCATCTTTTAAGTTATTAATGGTGCTTCTGATTTCAGGAATACAGCCTTGTTTCTATTTTACTCTTTGGGGAGGGGTGTGGTAGCATATGAAATTTACATTTGGCTATTTAAAGTTGATTCATGCTTCACTAACCAGAGACGCAAAGTGAGAGTTCTGATATCTACCAATGACATGAAGCCTAGTTATGTACTTAGGGACCAGAAAAATAACCACAGGATTGGTCTGAGAACCAAATGGAAATGAGCTGGGGTTAGAAGTACACTTATTGCCCAACTTCCATTAATCTACATTTTAATAAAGATCCATATTTTTAATCTTCTAGTATTAGCTCCTCATAATCACTAGGTGTGATCATGTTTTTATTCCTCTGTTGGTTGAGGGATACTCTATGTTCAGTCATCCTTGCAGGTCTAGATATTACACTTTGCCAAGGGCAGAGTACCTGTAATTGGATTTAGGTAGCATTGAGGAAGGATAATGCAAACCTCTCAAGTTTTCCCAGCTTCCTCATCAGTCCATGGGTTTGGATCATATGAATTAACTGACTTAGATCTGAGACTTGAATGAGGAACACTGATTTATTCCAAAGTAACAGTTGAGAGCAGATTTCTGCTTACTAGTTCTTGGTCTGAAAACAAGGAAAACACTAGTTATGGTCTTTATACACATTGCTCCTAATAATGCCAGACCACTCTGGATCAACCTTGTTTCATATTGTAATAATCATGTCAATCTTACTTCTGATGCTGAATTGCCTTCTGCCATTGTACAATCTTTATGCCATGTCACTGACCTTTCACCAGTGCATTCCTGAATGCCTTGATGAAATGTCTTTATGTGTGTATGTCTGAAAAAATAGTCAGCAAATGAGTTTTTATGATTCTATATAATACATCTGTTCTAGCCTTCCTACCCCTCAAGCCTCAATACTCCAAGACTGTCTCTCAGTCTCTAGTTAATGTTGGCCACTACTGAGGCTAAATTTCAAGGAGCACTCTTTGAAGTGTTATTAGTATGGAATCCAGAGATGCCTATGAGGCCACTGACCATTCTCTCTCTCTCTCTCTCTCTCTCTCTCTCTCTCTGTCTCTTCTCTCCTCTCTCGGTGCCTCTTTCCCTTTATGTGCTCATATCCCTTACTTTTGTAGTTATGCCATCCTAAAGAAGAAATTATATTTCTCTAATACTGTGTTACCAATCCCAACCCAACTTATCACAACTGAGAGTCACTGTGATTTTAATCTATACTAGATATTGCTACCAACCATTCACCATAAACAATGGAGCCCTTCTTGCTACAAGACTGGTAAGTGATCCAGTTCTAAAGTTCCCTTGTTTCACCTTTCTGTGAGCCAGACCTGGTTCCAACACTTTATCCCTGGTATCCCTGAAATCCCAGTTTTAGAGAGGCAGATAGTTTATTCAGGAAGTGGTCCTAAGGAATGGGAGTAAAAGACTTGGGAAGTGACACTGAGAAGGAGAGGAAAGCTAAGTATACAGTATTGCATTGTCAAGCTCACTACATTGTAGGTGACTGATGTTTTAACTTGATTTTGTTTTGTTCAAATTTCTTTCTTTTCCTTTTTTCCTTTTAAAGTAATTTTTATTTATTCTTTGACAACTTCATGCATGTATACAATGTATCTTGAGCATGTTCACCCCCCATTGCCCATCCTGAACCCTCTGGTCCCCAACAATGTCTTCTTCCCAGCTTCAGCTCTTTCTTTTTTTAAAAAAAAAATAAGTCACTGAGTCCAGTTAGTGTTGCCTATATATACAATGGTGTGAATCTGCCATCCAGGTAAGTGTGGACAATCTACTAGTGGCCATACCCTTAGAGAAAAACTACTTCCTCTCCCCCAACAATCATCAGCTTCCATTAGCTCCCCAGCTAAGGATAGGGAGCCCCTCTGCCATCCATGATGAAACATTGACTGACTTGATCTTGAGAAGGTCTTATGCAGGTTGCTGTGACTGCTGAGTACAATGGTCATGTCATATCCAGAAGACAGTTTTGTGACAGGCCTCCTCCTCTGGCTCTTACATTCTTTCTTACCCCTCTTATATGATGTTCCCTGAGTCTTAGGGGGTGTTGAAATAGATGTCCTATTCGGGGATAAGCACTCAGCATTCACTTATTATTCACACTTTGATTAGTTAGGAGTCTCTGTATTAACTGTTGCCCATACTAGAGTCTTAGCTCTGACTCAAGGTTGAAAACAGCTTCAATCTGTAGGTGTAAATATAAATATTTAGAATGCAGTTTGAAATGTCTATTTAACATTGTTTGGTTGTTTGTCTTATTTTTCTTCCAAGAGAAGCCCTATGGTCATTAACTCCTCTGAAATTTTAGGTTATATGTGCTACATGCATGTTCCGACAAATGTCCCACATCCCAGTATTAGAGGACTGGCATGACAGGAATAAGAATACACTGTTTAGACTGAGGTGCTGCCATTGAATGTATGAAGCTGGTCACAGGCAGGGTAGAATGGGTTGGGATGCAAATGCACATAGAAAGAGTTGGGGTTGAAAGACATGAAAACTGTACAAGAGTTGTCCATATTACTAAGATCTCTCCTTCTCTCTCTCTCCCTCTCTCTCTCTCTCTCTCTCTCTCTCTCTCTCTCTCTCACACACACACACACACATACACACA
>NW_008360322.1:3253267-3269702 GCF_000622305.1 Nannospalax galili
TTGAAAAATGAATGAATTTTTATTTCTATTTCAATTCAATTACAAAACTTAATTTACATTATTCCTTTTCTAAGGGAGAAAGTGAAATTTTCCTAATAATCATACTTTGTAGAAAACTTTTTGTATGTTATCACAACTTTCTGCCAAAAGAATTGGTTATTATATAAAGGAGTTGGTTATTTACTTTAGGACTGGAAATTAGTAAATGAATTAGAATGTTTAATTCCAGTACTTTCCGTAGGTCTGAAGAAGTTAAAAGTAAATTCATCTTACTGCCTGATTTATGTTCTCACTGGGAGTGAACTAGCTATAAGTATATTTAATTTAGGAATGTCAGTAATTGTGCTCATTCCCCTATAACCTCTTGAGAGCTGGCATAATATATTTAAAATGCTTCACATATAGTGTTTTAACTCAGCAAGCAAAATTGGATCAGTACATGCCAGAGATACATAGTTATTCAAACTGAAAATCAAGTTCCATGATATAACTAATCTCAGTCATCAAGACTGAGTCTAGTTTTCAGCTTTTTTGCTCATGGGAAGCACTGTAATAAAATGGCAACAAGATTTTTAAGCTAGGTATTTTTCTCCTGTGTTACATATTGTTCTATAATAAATCAACATAGAAAGTACAAGGTCATACCCTGAGCCCAATTTTCATTGTGTATAAAGTGAAGCTTCTTCATGTATTTCCCCAAATATTAGGAAAGATGAGAAAATTGCTTGGATTATTCTTTTGTAGAAAGGGCAGGCAAGTGAAACCACAGGCCACAAAAGAGCAAATGACATTGTTTATTCGCTTGTCATAGAGACCAACTGGGGACCCATAATAAGAGCCATGCGTGCTAGGTGCTATCAGGGATGTAGACCGTTGAGAGCTGCGTAGACTAGTCCATCATAAAACACAGGCACATTAACGCACGCACACCATTGACAGCACAAGGGAAGTGCAGAGTGACTTCTGGTTCAGAGTGGAAGGAAAACATGGATGACTTTCCAGAGGGGAATCAGTCTGGCTGGACCTTGAAAGGACATGTTGGATTTTGAAAAATCAAAGATGCACTTGCATTCAGGTAAAACGAACAAGTCTGCTGTCTTACAAGGCTCAGTCCAAGTATAACTTCTTTCACAAAGATCCCTTGCTCTTCTCCAGTTCCAAGAACTACCCCGTGAACCCTGGCACTTAGCACTCTCTGTTTTAGTGAATGTGTTACAGTGCTTCTAACAGGAAGTGCTTGAAGCACTACTGCCCTGGACAGTCCTCCAGACAGTCTGTACACCATGATGCCAATTCATGAATGAGAAGGGTAACAAGGAGTGGCCGGCACTTTATCCTGTCCCTCTTCTGTTGACCTAGTAAGATTTTGTCTCCAAAGAAATCCATATCTGTGAAGTAAACACAAGAGAAAAAGAAGGGGAGACTCACTGTGATACTCAGCCCTGGAGGGCTCCAGCCACAACACTCCAGGTGACAAATGGAGCACAGACACAAGGCTGCCTTTCCGAGATGCTTGGGGAAGAAGGGCAGTGTAGGAATGCAGAAATAGCAAGCTTCATTTTCATTGGAATAATGACTTTAAATGTATTAAAGTGAGGATCAGATGCAAACTAAAATCATCCCTTTAGTAATAACATTAGGACTGCTAACATGGTAGGATTTTTTTCATCGTCTTAGAAATTGACTGTGAAGGGGGTCTGTGTGGGATCCTCACTAAAATATTCCAAAGATCAAACTGGTTCAAATAACTATTTACTCAAATGTGTTCAGAGAAAACTGGAGAAGTATGACAGGAGGGCATAAAAGCTATGACTGTATTAGATACTGATACAAGTTGTATGATGACACTAAGTGTGGGCAGATAAACTGCAGGTGCCTGTTTATCAAGCATAGCTGGATGTGTGGAGGCTGAGTGGGTTGTATGAAACAGGATTCTATGTTCATCTATTGTGTTGCCTATGTTTAGTAAAATGTTCTGTTGTTGAAGCAAAACTTATTTCCCTTTCCCTGACTGCAAGCATGTACCAGGAAATGATGAACAGCACTATCTAAGGTATATCATGGTATTTGAGTTTCTTTATCAATCAGTCTTTCTTCTTTTGCTACCACTTGACAGTTTCCTGTCTCACAAAAGCCTAGAAGTGGAAAGTTTCTCATGGGGAGTCTGGTTGTCTGCACATTTGTGAAGGGACTGGCTAAAAGCAGCTCATATTTACTTTTACTTTATTTAAGGCGATCTTGGCTCTCTCTACATTAGACACAATATATATTTTTAATGTTAGGCACTGATAAATTTTGTCCTAAAATGACAGTGTTATCAACTCAAAATGACTTAATTCAGGCATATTTTTGCTACTAAAAGTATCAAATGAAATGTGAATAAGACTGCCTTTAATTCACTATCTCATTTGTGGTTAATGAGTTAACCACATTGTGGCACTTTCTGTAATCCAGAAATTAAAATGATTCTATTAGCAATGACTGATTTTTTTAAATCAGAGTCTCAGCCCTTTCACAGCCATGACAATGAGTGTGACTCTAACCTCTGAGAGTCTGCCTGTGGAGACTGCCCTTTGGTAAAGACTTTTTCATGTATATGAAAATAAAAATTTCTTTGCAAAAATTTTTTTCACCATTCTGGGCTGACTGTCGTTTGGGTAATCATTCTCATGGGTCTACGTGCTCTGTGCCTTACACAGAACTGAGGAATTTTTTAAAACTTCATTTTATCTATATTTCCACACAGAGCACCTAGCACAGGGGAAGTACACAGTTCGTGAGTGTTATAGGTGTGTCTTCCTGCACGAATTAACAGTGGACCTTTTGTTTTGAAACCAAAGGTTCCAAATGCTTTTCAATGCTTTTAGTTTTTCAATGCTCCTGGCTTGTATTTCAAGTTTTGATACACTGGACCACTTAGAGCCTCTCAGTTCTGCAGCTATAAATGGAACATTTTTAGGAGCTCATAGAGTGATAGGAGGTTTAATAAGATGATGAATGTGTTCGTTGTTCTGGTGCCGCAAAATGTGCTAGTAGGCATAGCAGCTATTGATACTGAGAGAAGGAAACTTCAGATCTTACATGAGTTGTTTCCCTGTATTAGCTATCCCTATTTGTGTCAGTGAGTCAGGACCCACCTCTACTGGGTAGGTAGAATGAATGAAAAGGAAATCTTAGGTACATACTGAGAGAAACCACTCAGGATTTCTCAGCCCCCTAGTGAGTCGCACCATTGAAATGCTAATTCACGGGAGGAGAGCTGCCCATGCTCTCTCAGTGCCCCTTGGCAGTAGTTTCTGGCATCACCTTCTCTCTTCCTGCTGCTGGCTCTTTGAGCAGGCTGTCCAGGCATTTTCAGTTTGGCAACTAGTGCAATGAATTGCTTCTTCTTAAAATAACTCAAATCACTTGATTTGGCTTACCCCTAAGCCTTTTCTCCCTGATTCATCCTGTTGAAAGAAAAGATAAATTTGCACACAGATTCAGCCCCGTTCCATCTTCCCCTGTGCTGTACAAGCCCCCATATGGTCAAGAACCCAAGTGTTAGCCTTTTCTAGAACAACTGACCCTGCCCAAAATTCTTAGCACTAATACGTAAAGCCTTCTAAGGACTGAATGGAACCCCTGGAAAATTTATATTTGCAGAGGTATGAAAGCTATGCTCATGTAAATTCCTTTAGGGGTTAAGCCCTAATGATTGAGGAAGATATAAAATGGAAAAAATCAGACATAACTGGAGAGGATTGCACTTGACATTATTTCCTAGCAACCACCCAGTTTTCAAGGCAGTGTTTATTTTATGTAGTGCTTTCAAAATGATGCTTTTAATGTTATTGCCATGTAGATGGCAAATTTTCTCAGTAACGTATGTAGCCCACAAAAGATCTATGGTAGAACTCGAAAAACACAAGTTGTCAGTAATTGCACAGTGCCTGCTTAAATACATTTTAAGCTAGAAACATGCTTTTTTCTTCATTTGCTATACTGCTATTAAATTTATAAGCTACATTTCTAAGCCTCTCTGGAATCTTGTTTCGATTTCTGTAGAAAAATATTATATTAGCTTGTGTTGCTATTATATTTACCTTTGTTCATTTTGTTTCCATTTACATCACTCCTGTGCATTTAGCTTCAGCACTCAAACATATTTCTGAAAATTAATAGAATTTTCATTTTCCTTCTGCTAGGACACTGAACGTTGTCACTTCTTCAAAGAAAAGTAGATGTTCCTATGACAACGAAGCATTCCCAAGACCTTCAAGAATCCTCAGATGAGCCAGGTGCAGTGGTACATGTCTTTAATCCCAGCACTAGGAAGGCAGAGGGAGAAAGATCTCTGTAAGACTGAGGACCAGCCTGATCTATATAGTTAAGTTCTAGGCCAACTGGGGGTACAGAGGGACCCTGTTTAAAAATATTTAATTTTACCCTCTCACTAAAAGACTTAACTAGAGCTGAAAAATTTCACTGAATTCTTTAGAATCTTAACAGTGCTAGATATATGAGCTTATGTCATTTGTATACATATAACAATAAAAAGTAACTAAAATAAGCTCAAGTCTGTATTACATTCAATTCTTTTTCTTGTAATATAAACAAGCAGAAAGTACTATGCTGAGGATCAAGATGCAGATGGAGATGGAAAGTGCTACACAGAAATATGAGCACAGCAACTCAGGAAGATGACCTTGAGAGGGACCCGTCTTCAAGGTGTCAGAGGACATGGTCTGCCTTCTGACTTTCAAGATACTAAATTATTCTTCTTGGGCAAGCACAACTGCAAAAATATCTTCCTTTAATATGTGAAAATTCTCTCTCCTACTCTGAAAACATGTGCAGCTGAGTGGCCTTCTCCTCTTGGTTTCAGAATGGAGTGCTCTTCAAATACTTCTTAATTCACCCATTTAACTTGATCCATTAGACTCACTAGTTGCTTCATAGAAATGTGTGCATAGGCTTTTGGCTTCTTCCAACACACCCTTGAGTTCAATTGTATATTGGTTGTGTTTTTCATAAAATCATGTAACTGATGAACATTGTGTTTCTCACTTGGTAAATAGCTTTACACAGAGATTAGCACATTAGCACTCACTGGAATGGCTTCATAGATTTCTTTTCCTATTTCTTTAGTATCTGTGTGACTATTCATGTTGTAACAATGGAGGTAATCCCTCCTAATTCAGCCTTTAAAAAAATAGGCTTCATTTCTAGATCAGTTTTAGCATTGTAGAAAAAATAAGCGTAAAATGCATAGTTCCTGTGCAGCACTCTCTTTCTGCAAAAAAATTCTTTATGAGCATCTTGCAGTGGTGTGCAAACCTTATTACAGTTAAAGGACCAATACTGATGAGTGAACATTGACCTATGACCACAGTATGGCATGGGTTAGGCTTCTTTCTCTGTATTCTATAGTTCCGAGGCCTTTGACAAACACATAATGTGATACACCATGACAGTGTCATGGAGAATAGTGTCACTATTCCCAAAGTGCTCAACGCTTTACTTACTCATCCTTTCCCTTTTCTCCACTGAGCCCCTGGAAAAAAAGTCATATTTTTACCTTCTCTGTAATTTAGCCATTTCTAATACAAGTTTTCATTCTCCAAACTTTTCTACTTTCTAGCTAAGAACCATGTCTCTGACATGTTATTTTCCTTTGATTTTCACCACTAAACCAGTAGATTTTCTTTACAAGAATATGATTTTTACCAGTGAAGAGTTATTATGAAGGCAGTGAAAGCAAAGAACAATAATAGCCAGTCTGAAGTGTAGGTGTATGGAGACAGCCCAGGCCCACTTGCTTGTTCAGTGCCTCTCTCTTGCTTATTATTCTTTGATGCATAAGATTCAAAATTATGCCTTTATAAAAGGATAAACTGCTACATTGCATGAACTTTCAGGTGCTTTTGGCGATCCTCAAAACCATCAGGATTACATCCACCGGGCTGAAAATGGGCTGAAACCGGCATACCTGAGTGTGAAAATGAGGTAGTTTTCTCAAGCAAGATCATCAATCACAATTGCTGTCCTGCTCACCTACAGTTTAGTGTGAGTGGCAAGCTGACGCATCAATGGAACTAAAAGAGAGCACTCACTCCAACCTAGTTATCTTAGAACTCTGGCAATAAGGCCTCAGCTGCTTTCCAATCATGCTCGTACCAAGAAGGCTGGAACATCCTGTATTCTCCTGGGTTTCTGTAGCCTGGTTTGTTGTGTTGCATTGTGCATTACATTTCTCATAAACTACTATTCTCAATAAATTCAGTGAATTCAAGCAACATCCTCACCTAGTGATTAGGGATCATATACAGGTTGAGAATTTATATTATTGATATATAAAAAAAAGTGAAGTCAGGCATGGTGGTACATATTTCTAATACCAGCACTCAGGAGGCAGAGGCAGGAAGATCTCTGTGAGACTGAGGCCAGCTTAGTCTACGCAGCAAATACAGGGCCACCTGGGAATACAGGGAGACCCTGTCTCAAAAAAAAAAAGTTGAATTCATTCCTATTGAGTGGGCTTAAGTCCAACTAGACAACCATTGGTTACCCCCAAAAGTGCCACTATTACACCGCTAAGGATATTTGCTGGATTGATTATCATTGTGATTTGTAGGCTTTGCAGATGGTAATCTGGTACCGTAAACAGCCAAATACCAATGGATAGAGAAGTCATTGACTCTAGAAGAGAACCTACAGCTACCTGTTTCCTAAACCCGCGTAATTTCTAAATGTATTCTAAATACTTATCCTTATATACACAGATAAGTGTAGCTCTCACTATGCATCAAAGAAGCTTCTTTTTGCAACAGATGAAGACTATTACAAATATCCACAACTGGTCAAAAGATGGTGAATAAATGACAATGGAGTGCCTATCCCCAGTTAATAAATCTATAGTACAATTCCTACAGCTAAGGCTCAGTGAACATTGATGGAAGACATGAAAGGAAGATTGTAAAAGACAGAAGACTAGGAAGCCTGCCACTAGACAGTGTATTCTAAAGCTGACAGGGAAGGTATCCCCATGAAATCTCCACAATGTGGGTGTCTAAGCAAGACCTGCTAATAATAACACCAGTTGATACACCAATGTGGAAAGGGGAAATTTCATAAGGTCTCACATCTGGATGAAGAGCTATTGGCAATCAATGGATGCTGAATCCGTTTCTCCAGGAATGAGTTCCCTGATGGATTATCCAGTCCCTGTGGTCATCCCTAAATATACACGCACACAAGCACTACTAAATAGACTCAGTACATTATGTATATGTATATGCACATGTAACAATACTAGTCTAAGAAGAGGTCATGAAATGGAGAGGAAATGGTTGGCATGGGAAGAGCAGAGGGGAGAGAGGGAGAAATAAAAATGAGCAAGTACAGCATTCATGTATGAAATTCTCAAACACTAAAAATAATTTTAAAAAAGAAGTTGTGAATATATAGCACAGAACACTACCAAAATAAACAGCTTTCTATTGCACTACCCATGGGAAGGAGAAACCATCTTTTCACTTTCTTTACATCTTGCTCATGCATAAAGTAGGAATATTTTCTTTTATCATTCACATTTCTGTTTCACTCTTCTTTCAGACCTTAGCTTTAAACTGAAATATTTCATTTTATTTTGAGCTTCCATGAATTAAACAAGTTGTTAATATAGACTGCAACAGTTATTACCTCCAATATTGAAAATTCAGAGAAATATTCTAATATGTTTTGTTTGATTTCCATTAATAAAATGTTTTGACTATTGGGATGATGTTAATATACTTATTAAGCTTATATATAGGAAGCTATGACCAAAAGAGGCAAAGTACACTTAGGAACTCTCTGGACCCTAGAGTAATTTCATTGTCATTCAAATCCTTGATGAAAGGATTATCTCTGAGACACAAATATATACGATAAGAAATCTTGTAGGAGCTGAACATTCTACTAAAAGTCAGAGGGAGGGGGCCTGGAGAGAGGGCTTGGTGGTTAAGAGCTCTGGCTGTTCTTAAAGAGGACCCATGTACAATTCCCAGCATCCACATGGTGGCTAACAATTGTCTGTAACTCCAGTTCCAGGCGAATCCTACACCCTCTTCTGACCTGCTCAGGCATTGCATGATACGGATGCACTTGCATACATGAAGGCAATATACTCATGCACATAAATAAAAAAAGAAAAATAGTCAGAGGGAGGCAAGAATAGCATTTGGCTTGAACCTTACCGAGGATATCAAATTGAGAGTCTATCTTCAAACAAGTTTACTCATACCACAGTAAGAAACAGCTAGCACTGAGAGATGCTCATCATGTGCCTTGTATAACTTGTCTTTCTGTAGTCTGTTCTGGTATTACTTTACCTGCCACAATCCACCATGAAGTCATGAGACATACAAAGCATAGCAAATATCTTATAGAGTACCTCTGGGTCATTAAGAATTTATTTTTAATAAATTTGTTTTCCAATGACATCCTGTGTGAAGTCATATATACTATATTATATTATATTATATTATAATTATATTATGATCAGATGTACTCTTCTCAAATCAGAGATTACCTGAGCTTCCTCTTGACGAAGTCATGAGACATACAAAGCATAGCAAATATCTTATAGAGTACCTCTGGGTCATTAAGAATTTATTTTTAATAAATTTGTTTTCCAATGACATCCTGTGTGAAGTCATATATACTATATTATATTATATTATATTATAATTATATTATGATCAGATGTACTCTTCTCAAATCAGAGATTACCTGAGCTTCCTCTTGACCCCTGATATAGCACAGAAAATATCTCAGAGGATTTCATAAACCAGATCTGGAATATACAGTCTGGGTTAACCCATTTGATTCACAGATACCAAAAACCTAGGTTCTGAGAGGTTGACTAGCCTACTCAAGATTGCCCCTTGGGTAGAACAGATCTACAGATCCACAATTGAGCACTTTCCCAGCAGGAGGAATTGCTGGACTAGAAGTTTCACTTCAACCTCCTTTTAGTATTGATTTAGAAGCCCAAGAGTCTCAGGAATTCTAATATACAGTAAACTGTTGGCATGAGTCTAGAAAATAAATCCATATGGGAAATGTATACGAAGTGTCCAATTAAAAAAATTGTCTAAATATTTAATACATAGCATTATATAGTCCCACCATTAAAACATACTACAGTGAAGTTGTTGTGATATTAAGACAAGAATGTATCACGTATGAGTGTGTATGGCCACACCTGGGATCATATACACACATACACATACACACATGCACACATATAAGAAGGAAAGGAAAGGAGATGTTCAGGGTGTGCTCTGAAACACTGAAGTCATTTGGCAAATATTTGTGGGGTCAATTTCAGATTCTAAACTTATGATACAAGTTTCCGTCTGATGTCAGCAAATGCCTTGCAGAGGGACTTCTCCAGGAGAACATCCCTGCAACTTCTTCCCAGATTTTCCCCTTACTTCCTTTAATTCTTTCATCTTTTCCAAGTGATCGGTTATGTGTCCTCTGTTTCTCACATAATATTCTAATTTTTAACCATAGGTCCTGAAATCTGGGAGAAAACAATAACAGAGTTTTTTCAAGACTGTAGAGATTTGTAAACCTACAGATCTGATGTTTCCCCCAGGAAACGTTCTGTGAACTGTCTCTCAATACTAACTTAAAGAAATTCACATTTTATAAAACTCACATTCTCTAGGCTCTGATTCTTGCTAGAGGGTTTTTTCAATTCACTCTCAGTTACACAATCACACTTCAATTCTGACACCAGACACCACAGATCCTTGATGCAATATTGCAAATGGATCATCTTGATGCTGGGCATAGTGGTGTGGGTCTTTAATCCCAGCACTGTGAGCTCTGGGAAGGCAGAGGCAGAAGGATATGTGTGAGATGGAGGCCAGCCTCGTCCACATAGTGACTTCCAGGTGGGCTGGAACTAGGGAGACCCTGTCAAAACCAAAACAACACAACCGCTCCCCCAATCAAATGGATCATCCCAACTCTGCTATTCATTGTTTACATGCAACAGTAGGAGCTGGAGAGATAGTTCAGAGGGTAAGAATGCTACTCTTGCAGAGAATTTATATTCAGTTCTCAGCACCATGTCAGTCAGGCAGCACACACGCACACACACACACACACACACAAATGTCTGCAATTTTGGCTCCATAGAATTGGACATCAGCTTCCTGCCTCCTCAGCACTTGCATGCATAAATACATACACATCAGGACACACATACACACAAATAAAAATAAATCTTAAAAAATAACAATAATTATGCAAAATAGCAAAAATCATCCATTAACACTTAGGCCATAATCGTAGAGCTCAACCCTGTTTTCAACCCTTAATTTTTTGGCATTCAAAATAATGAGCATCTTTATGACATTTTTATACACATGTTAACATTGTACCTTGCTCATACTGAGCATTACCCTCATTGTCCCCCACTTACCTGCAGATTACATCATTTCATTCATCTTTATGGCTCAGTGAGAATCAATTGTGTACATCCCACATTTTATCCATTCATCCATTGATGGATACTGACAGTGGCTTCATCACTTGGTTATTGTGGAAAATATAGCAGGAATCATGGATGTACAAGTACCTGTGTAGTATGCCGTCTCAGATTCCTTAAGGGATATATTCATCAGTAGTTTAGCTAAATCATATGATGGTTGTATTTTTTATTTAATTTTTGAGTCACCTATACACTAGTTTCCATTTCCACTAGCAGGGTGTAAGAGTTCATGTCTCCACACATCCTCACCAGGACTTGTTGTTGTCTTTTGACCACTTAATGATAGCCATTCTGACAACAGTGAGATGGAATGTCCCTGTAGTTTCAATTTGCATTTCCTTAATGGCTAAAGATGTTGAATACTTTTCATACATTTTTTGGCAATTTGTATTTCTATGAAAGTATTTACACAGCTCATTTTCCTGGGTACTGATTGGATGATTTGGATTCTGTTAGTGTTTTGATGTTTGGTTACTTATATACTCTAGATACTAATCCCCTGTGAGATGTACACTTGGTGAAGATGTTTGGTTCTGGAGGCCGTCTCTTTACTCTCTTGTTTCCTTTGCTATACAGAAGCTAGTATTACGCACTCCCATTTGCTGACATTTACAATGACTTCTTAAACTACTGGAGTCCCTTTCACAAAGGACTATGTCTATAAATTAATGTATTTTCCCTGTTTTCCTCTGGTAGTGTCACAATTTCAGGTCTTGCATTAAGTTCTCTGAAACACTTTACTTGATTTTTGTGTGGTGTATGACATGGGATCCAGTTTCATTCTTCTGCATGAGAACATCCAGTTTTCCCAGCATCCATTGTTGAAGACCTGTCTTTTTATCAATGTATATTTTTGGCACCTTTATTGAAAATCAGGTGACAGTAGCTGTGTGGGTTCATTTTTTGGTCCACTATTCTATGTCATTGGCCTATAGGTCTGTTTTTGTGCCAGTGTTGTGCTATTTTTGCTACTAAGGCTCTGTAGTACAGCTCCAAATTAAGTGTTATTATACCCAGCATTGTCATTTCTGCTTAGGAAGTGTTAGATATTTAGGGCCTTTTATGCTTCCATATAAAATTCAGAACTGTTTGCATTGTACAGGTTTTCCACTTCCTTGGTTAAGTATATTCCTCCATATGGTTTGGAATACTTTTCTTGATTTCTTTCCAGCAAGGTAATTACTGTTCTATAGAAAAGCTACTGAGTTTTGTAGGTTCATTTTGTAGCCTGCAATAGTTTATTGAATCTACAAGTTTTCTTGTGGAGTTTTTACAGGGTAGAATCATGTCATCTGCAAATAAGCATACTTGAATTCTTTACTATTTGTTCCCATTTTATTTTGCTCTAGTTTTATTGCTTTGGCTAAGACTTCAACTACTATATAGAATAAAATCAGATAGAGTAAACACTGTTGACTCGTTTCTAATTTTACAGGAATTGCTTTCAATTTTTACTAATTTATTATATTATTGAATACTAGCGTGTCATATATAACCTTTGCTATATTCAGCTATGTACCTCCAATCCTTACCTTCCTTAGAGCCCTTATCAATGAGGGAATGTTGAACTTTGACAAACACCTTTACTATATCTATTCAGGTGATCTTGTGATTTCTGTCTCCGAACTTATATGTGTTGTGTTACATTTATTGACATCCTTATGTTGAACTATCTTGGCAGCCCTGGAGTGGAACTGACTTGATTATGGTGCATGATCTTTGAAATGCTTTGTTGATTTTGGTTTATAAGAATTTTGCTAAGAATGTATCTATATTCATCTGAGAAATTTGTCTATACTTTTATTTTGTATTGTATCTGTGGTTTTAGTGTCAAGGTAATATTGGCTTCACAGAATATATTTGGTAGAGTTCTTTGCATTTTTATTTTATGTAATAGTTCAAGGAACATTAGACCGGTATTTGTTCTGGGTTTTTCTAGGTTCCCACATAATACAATAAAAATGGGTTTCATCATGGCATAGTCATACATATGTGTCATTGACCTAATACTTTGTTATTTTTCTTTTTAAGGTCTGGTAAAAGATAGCACTGAATTTTCCCTGTCCTGGACTTTTATTTTTGTGGATGAAACTCCTTATTCTGCTTCTATTTCTTTGCTCCTTATAGATTTGGGTTTTTTTTTTAATCTTATGGATTTAGTTATGTAAGTAGGTCATATGTACCTGGAAATTTATTAATTTCTTCTGGATTTTCCATCATTACAAAATACAGGTTTTCAAAATATTCTCCAATGATCCTTTCAATTTCATTACTATGTTATAGTATCCCTCTTATTCAGTTAAATTCTCCTCTCTTTCTCTCTCTCTCTCTTTCTTTTGCTAGTTTATTTAAGGATTTGACAATCTTTGTTATCGTTTCAAAGAACCAACACTTTGTTTCATTGAATCTTTGTAGTAGTCTTTTAGCCATCAGTAATTTCTGTTCTAATACTGGCTTTCTCTTGTTTTACTAAGATTTTGGAGTACATAATTGAGTTGGAGACTCTTGTCTTGATTTCCATTTAAGGTGTTACTGAACTTGGAAATGTCAAATGTTGGATGTCTTCCCTTTGAACCAGGCAGGTTTTCCCATGATCCCGAGTCTCTCCAACTGATACTACCTGGGGTGGCTAAAGCTCTAATCTGGTGGTGTCTCCCGACTACATTTGGAGTAGAGAAGCAAACATAGAGATAGACCAGTCTGTGCTTTCAAAACCTTATTAAGGGGGCTGGGGAGATAGTTAAGTGGATGAAAGAGCTTCCTGCACAGCTTGAAGACAAGAGTTTGAATTCGCAGAATCCACATTAAAAGGAGAGTTAGGACAAGGGGCATGGTGGTGCACACCTTTAATCCCAACACTCAGAAGGCAGAGACAGGCAGATCTCTATGGGATGAGAGAGCCTGGTCTACATAATGAGTTCCAGGCAGGCTTTGGCTAGGGAGACTTTGTCAAAAAAGGCTGGGACATTAGATTACATACTTCTGTAATCTGAGTGTTGGGAGAGGTAAGTAGAAAGAGTAGTATTGCTTTTGTTTGCTGGACACCAGCCTCGCTTCAGTTCCCACGAGAGATCCTGCCTCAAAGGAATAAGAGAATAATAGAGTAGGACACCAGAAATCCTCCCCGACCTCTGTGAACTCACACACACACACACACACACACACACACACACACACACACACAGCACACACCATTTGATTAGTTTGTGTTTTGTGTGCTGGAAAACAGCCCCGCTTCAGTTCCCACGAGAGATCCTGCCTCAAAGGAATAAGAGAATAATAGAGTAGGACACCAGGAATCCTCCCCGACCTCTGTGAACCCCCCCCCACACACACACAAGCGCACACACACACCTGCTCAGTACTAAACACTGCGTTGGAAGGATGAGGCTATAGTTGGCAGGCACTCAACTGGCGCTTCATAATTCTCAGTTCAACAAGCAGTGAAGCTCATTCCAGATATGCAGCTCCAGAAGCTGGGTTACCTGCTGTCCTCAGGCTGTTAGATTGATTTGGGGTCCAGAATGCAGTCTATTTTATAGACATTACTTTGGATTGCTAGGAAGAATGTGAATTCTTGTCTATTGGATGGGATATTCCATAGTTATCTGTTAAGTTCATTTGATCTATGGTATAGTGAAGTAGCTTTGTTCATTTTTAGTTTTCATGATCTAGCAATGTCAGTGGGCTATTTCACATCCTATTATATCAAAGTATATGTGAAATTTTATGACCACTAGTGTTTGTTTCATAAATCCGAAAGCCCCAAAATTTGGTGTGTAATTATTTACAGTTGCTATGCCTTCTTGATGAATTGTTTGCCTTTGTTAATATTTAGCAGCCTTCTTTATCTCTTCTAATTTTGAAGTCTACTTTAGTAGATATCAGAATAGCTATGTCAGCTTGTTTGGGGCTTCCATTTGTCTGACAGGTTGTTTTCCATTCATTAACTCCTGGTCTACTAGTGAGGTATGTTTCTTGAAGAAAACAATTGGATTTAACTTTTTAATTGAGTCAGCCAGTTTGCATATCTTTACCAGTAAGTCGAAGCCATTGTATTATTGAGAGATGTTTACTCATTCTTGTAATTTTGTTGGCTGTTTTCTGCCTGGGTGGATTATTGTTGTTCTTTACTTTCTCTCCTATTAGGCAGTTGATGGTGCACTGTGTTGTATATGATACCTGCCTTCCTAACTCTCCTTTCAGGAAATTTATCTTTCTTGTGCTCTTGTGGTTGAGAATATCTTTCTCCCTCCTCTGTGTATAGTATTCATTTAAGTATCTTTTACAGTTTTTGGCTTCATGGTCATGAATTGCCTAACTTGTGCTTGTCGTGAAATGCTCTTATCTCTCATCATTTTTTTTTTTTTTTTTTTTTGCTTGGATATAACCATCTTCGTTGACAGTTATTGAGAGAAGAAAAAGTGTAAGAGCCAGAGGTTGGGGAGGACTAGAATGAAACAGGGTCTTCTGGACATGACAGGGCTGCTACACCCACGAGCTCACATAAAGTCAACATTCCACTTTCTCTTCTGTGATAGTTACTAAGCCTTAGAGAAGGGGTGCCTTGTAAATGTCCCATTTGTAAATGAGCACTCCATAGACACTTATTCTCTACATTTTGATCAGTTGTGAGTTTTTTGATTTTTTTAAATACTTATTTATAATTTTTATTTTATATGTATGAGTGTGTTGCCTGTATTTATGTAAGTGCACCCATGTCATGCAATACCTGCAGAGATCAGAAGAGGTGTTGGATCCCCTGGAACTGGAGTTACAGACAGTTGTTATCTGCTGTGCAGGTGCTGGGAATTGAACTCAAGTCTTCTGTAAGAGCAGCCACTGCTCTTAACCACTGAATCATCTCTGCAGCCCTGAGTTTTGTGTTTTTGTGCTAATCACTATCAACTGCATGAAGAAATTTCTCTGATGAGGTCTGAGAACTGCATTAATCTATGGGTAGAAAGATAAGAATTTGGAGGACAGTTTGATACTATGTCCATTTAGTAAAATAATAGTAATACATTCACCCCATGGGGCCTATGAGCTCCCCAACCATGAGTTCTTGGCTAGATTATTTATATTATATAATATAATACTGGGCATATGTTTCTTCCTTAAACCCAATAAGAAAGCAGTTGATTACCTACCATAACATTTGTGCCACTGTTGCACTTGTGGGCATTTCTTGCCATGCTGATCATTGCTGTAGCTCACAGGGATCACAGCTGAAAAAGGCCATTGATGACTTTTCTCCCTCAGCAACTTGCATAGCACATACTGGTACTATGAAAGCTAGCCATCAGGGATGATGCTTCCAATTTGATTTCTCCATGCTCTGTGACCAAAGTGTGTAGTATCTTTATCCATAATGTCTTACCATTAAGTTCTGATGGGCAACCAAAAACAGACATGCAAAACACACAAAAGATTTTTAAAAAATATTTAAAATTCTTTGAGAACTTTATCTGTCACACTTACACAAAACTTCTTTGTTGTTGTTTTTGTTTGAGACATGATCTCCCTGCAGCTGGCCTGGAACTTACTATGTATACTGGGCTGGCCTCAGTCTCACAGAGATCCACATGCCTCTGCCTCCTGAATGCTGGTATTAAACATGTGTTGCCACCATTCCCGGCTTACACAAAAGATTTTTAATAATCAAAATACTACTAAAATTAAAGGATGAACTTAAAAGAGGAAACACATGAAGCAAAAATAAAAAAGAAACTAAGGAGCTTGGCTGTGTGGGCACACAACTCTAATCCTAGCACCTGGGAGATGGAGGCAGGAGGATTAAAAGTTCAAGGTCATCTTCAGTTTCTTAGCGAGTTGGAGGCCAGCCTGAGCTACATGAGACTCTATCTCAAACAAAACAGAAATTAAGGTAAAGAAAATATATAT
>NW_008360322.1:3269753-3270400 GCF_000622305.1 Nannospalax galili
AAGTAAAAATAGTGCTGAAAATATAGTTAAATACAATGGGAATCACAGAGATAAATAAAATCAAGCAATGAAAACAAATTTAAGGAGATAATGTATTGGAACAGCTATGCATGGGGAGGATATTCAGGTAAACTTGTGGACTCTTACCTTTCCTATGGTTCCACTGTTACTGAGTCTATATTGGACAGATGTCTGATGTCTGCCAGAATTGTCTTCACTTTGGTAGCTTTCCCTGTTTTCATATGAGGGGCCTTTACTGGTCACACTTAGCTTTGCAGTCTGTGGGCTTGCCAGGTTGCCTTATCCTTCTGAGACTGTCAAGATACTACCCCACTGGCGTGGCTAATGTTTAGCATAGGGTGAGGGGTGTTTCCCAAGTGTATTGGGAATGGAAAGCAACCATAGGCCTGAAATTGATACAGGTGAAGGAATTGTATTTGTTCTTTGAAGACTTCCTAAATACCCTGCTGAAGGGATGCAGCTGTAGAAATCAACTATATCACGTGAACTTCATAGTCTTGGACTCTGCAGTACTGAACAGCAGAGAGGTGGCTCCAGAAGTTGATCCACCCACTGACCTAAGACTCAGAGCTGTCAAACTCTAGGGTTAGCCTCAGTTGATGAGGCCTGCTCCCAGCTACCAGGGG
>NW_008360322.1:3271764-3280813 GCF_000622305.1 Nannospalax galili
TTGCCAGACAGGATATGCCTTCCTTTAAGTTGTTGGCCAGGGTGTCCCAAGAGACTCCCAGACAGTAACCCAGCATAGAACTGGGAAAATGAACAGCAGACCCCAATCTTATCTAAAGTAATATTGGCAACTGATTGCTGCTAGATAAGGAAAAGCTGATCTTCTTAAAACAAGGAACTCTAGATAGGCTGACTAGATTCAGCAGATGGACAAGCACTGGGGAACAGCTGGGGGCGCCGACAACACAGTGGACAGTGACAGAGTGTATGGGCTCCAGTGGAGGGGGTAGCTATGGGAGGGTGCCATTTGGGAAGTGGGTATGTAGATGAATAAGATTGTTTGGGACGTTCTGTATGAAATACACACAAAAAAATCAACAAATAAACAGTTATATTAAAAAATAAAAAATGGAAAAATAATATATAAAATATTTTAAAAAATTCTCCTCTACTTCCTCATGATTATAGCATCATGTTCCTTTCAAAGTCTTTATTTCCTATTTAAACACTTGTTTGTCTAATGTTCTCCTTACATTCCTTTTGCCCATTTGCATTGGACCATTTAAACATCAGGGCTGAAAGGGACATTGCAGAAACAAGAGTTAACTGTGAGTAATGACGCTCAAAGATTTGGGGCATTGCATTAGTCATGACATTCTACAAGCTTCTTATTCTCTTCTTTTTTGTGTGCCTTCAAAATATTCAGATTTTGTTGTAAAATACTGAAGGCAAAAAGACATATTCAGAAATACCCCTTTTCCTACACAGAGACCGGTGACTGCCAAGAAGACTCTGAAGGTGACCTTGATCAGAAAGACTGCATTTCTAAGCTCACCTGTCCCTTGTAGTCAGTCTTCTATTAATATCCTTCTCTGTGAATGGGATTTTCTACACTGTCCCTTGCATGTCTACCCTGAGTCCCCATGTAGGGAGATTTCTAAGGTGATGGATGGCATGTTCCCTGCAGAGTCTTTGGAAGGGAGAGTGAGCAGAAGCTACACAGGTACCATTTCCTGCAGCTCAAACCCCACCTGCAGTTCTACCTTTATATCATCAAATCAATGTTTGTTTTGCCATAGTAGAAATTCAATCTAGAAATGAACCTTTCCATGTATAGCAATTTATAACATCGCCTGAAGCTTAGCGAGGTAACAGAGAGTGGCTGTACAACCACAGATGTATTTATTGCAAGGTAGAAAGTCATCGTTTTATATAACAATTTCTATTCTTTTGCTATGGTTATTATAAAAACATCTTTATGTATTCAAGCCAAAGGCTGACATGCTGTATCCAGGTTAAGGAGAATCTAAGATAGCATAATTATTCCTCATTTATAAATCAACTGTGATAAAGCATGTTTTATAATATTCCATTGTAATACCAAAATGCCATTTTCCCTTATTAAAATAAATGTAAGCCAAGCATAACTTGTAAGGTCACAAGCCTGCATCCCTTTCTTAAAAGTCTTAGAAGTCATGCTGGTGGCTCATGTCTTCTACCCCAGCACTTGGGAGGCAGAGGCAGGCAGGACTCTGTGAGATCCAGGCCAGCCTGGTCTACATAGTGTGTTCCAGGTGGCTAGAACTAAGGAAGCCATGTCCAAAAAAAAAAAAATCTTAGGACTCATGAAGGAAACCCAAGCCTAATGTCCCTAAATGAACATATTAAGATGAACAGACCCCAATTCCATTCTCCCCACACCCTCAAAAATAAATGTTACCACAACAGAAGAAAAGAACGGTGGTCATGTAACTGACATCAAATGGGTGAGCTCCACTGAGTGAGAACACAGAAACTAACTTTATTTAACTCCCACACTCTTTCAGCCTCCCCTGACCTTGCCTGCATCTGGATGTTATCTCAGGCACATGCTTCATTTTAGTTTTCCTCAGCTGTAGGCCAAATTCTAGCCTTTCCAGGGCCATTTCATAGCTTAGGCCCATTTCCTGTATCAAAATTTAAATTGTGACATCAACATGGCTTCTCCCTCAACCCCCATAGCCACACCCCCTTCCACACCTTTCCCCACAGATGGCCTGAGAGTACATCGTGCTTCCGCTGAGCTTTGATTGGTCTACCTCCTCATGACTGGCGCATGATCAGCGTATGATCCCCAATGCTAGATAGAAGTATGTGATCCGCATGACCTTTGCTACCATTGGTCCACAATGGGTGCCCTTTCATGTTACTGGATGATTAGGTGTATATATACAGCCTGCTGAAAAATACAGTTCTGCCCTCTGATGTGCTCCCGGAGTGGTCTTTGCTCCGCAAGCCTGGTTTTTCTGGTACGTGATCCCCACCATGGGTAACTCTTCTACCACCATCGCTGCCATCATTGGCCGCTCTCACTTTTCACCTTTGCTCAGGAGAATCCACCACCACCTGCCACCATGGTGAACTTCACAGTGGACAGATCCAAGCCATCATGGACAAGAAGGCCAACATCCTGAATATGTCTGTCAGTGCACACGTGGACCATGGCAAGTCCACACTGACAGACTTGCTGCTGTGTAAGGCAGGCATCATTGCCTCTGCATGTGCCAGGGAGTTGTGCTTCACAGACACCTGCGAGGACAAGCAGGAGATGCATCACCAAAAGTCCACTATCATCTCACTCTTCTACAAGCTGTCGGAGAACGACCTGAACTTCATCAAGCAGAGCAAGGTCGGGTCAGGCTTCCTCATCAACCTCATTGACTCCTCAGGCCATGCAGACTTTTCCTCAGAGGTGACGGCCACCCTGCGAGTCACAGATGGTGCCCTGGTGGTGGTGGACTGCATGTCTGGAGTGTGCGTACAGACAGAGACGGTACTGTGACAGGCCATCGCTGAGTGCATCAAGCCTGTGGTGATGATGAATGGGCACTGGGCTTGCTGATTCTTGGCATTACTTCCTTGATTGCTCTGCTGACTTCTGCTGTTACTGCTGGGGTGGTCTTGACTAACCAGGCACCTCAAGCCTCAGCGCTCAACAATCTGTCGGTATTTACATCGGAGGGACTTTCTTCAGCAGCCTTCTCCTTAGAACCTGTCAGACTGGGCATAGCCAACCTTCAGACTCAGCTGGACATTCATGCTTTTATCCTTGAGGCTATATTGCATATGATGGGTCTTCCTTGTGATGTTAGAGTCACCCATGTCTGTGTTGCTCCTTAGTTGGTTGCCAATGATTCCTTTAATATTGTAGTAGCTATGCTTAATGAAACCCATAATCTGTCACAATATGTCTGGGGTACTTGGGACAAAAATATGGTCCACCTTACAGCACTGTATCACTGATATAGCTACCAGTGTTAATAATGCTTGGGTTGATATCATCCCTTTACCCTCTCTGATGCAGGATTTTCTAGGACATTTGCAATTCATTGGTTCATGATTCAGTAATCCCCTCAGGGCCCTGTTTTGGGGTGCAATGGTATTGGCCATTATAATTCTGCTTTACTGTGTTACAGCACTGTGTGCTCAGATTAGGGATCTGCACTAACAAATAGCAATGTTGGCAGAAGTCATTCATGAACAGTTACCCCTGCAGGCTACTGCCTGGACACATTTGGTCGAGACCCTTAGCCCAGCCCAAGCTCATTTTGTGTTCAGGGTGGGTTTTATGGTCGTCCACCTAACCATTGTCGGCTTTTATAAAAGAAAAACGGAGACTTGTAGGCAAAATTCTAGCCTTGCCAGGGCCATTTCATAGCTTAAGCCCATTTCCTGTATCAGAATTTAAACTGTGCCATCAACATGGTGTTCTCCCCCACCCCCATAGCCACGCCTCCTTCCTTCCACACCTTTCCCCACAGATGGCCTGACAGTGCATCATGCTCCTGCTGCACTTTGATAGGTCTGTCTCCTCATGACTGGAGCATGATCAGCGGCATGATCCCCAATGCTAGATGTAAGCGCATAATCAGTATGACCTTTGCTACCATTGGTCCACAATGGGTACCCTTTCATGTTATTGGATGATTAGGTATATATATACAGCCTGCTGAAAAATAGAGTTCTGCCCTCTGAAGCGCTCCCAGAGTGGTCTTTGCTCTGTCGCACTTGCTCTTGGTGGAGTGTGGAGTTGCTGCTGGACTGTGTGGACCCACACTCAGTACTATATAATGTTATATTATTGAACATTTTAAAAAATTATCAAATTTGCATAGGAAGTTACGAAGTATATCCAGTTTTATATTTCTTCTTTTTCTACTTCTACATATACACAGTGGAGTATTATTCAGCTCCTAGAAAAACAAAATTCTGAAATTTACAGGTAAATGGATAGAAATGGAAACTTACTTTTCAAAACTATAAAAATGCAATGTGTCCCCACTGTCGTCCTCATTTCTCACATTATACTGAGGATTGCTCTAATTGTTTTCTTACCTTTATCTTCTCCAGGAATTCCAAGGCTCCCACACTGTGCCAGGAACTCTACTGTTCCTATCTTCTCTGGTAGACACACGATGCATGGTGCATCCATGAATGAGGTCTAGGGATCTTCTTCTGGGAAGAACTCTACTGTCTATGAGTACCTCTCTTGGTTCCCAACACACTTTGACTTGGTGGCAGAGAACTGGCAACATGGAAGAGTAGATCCCCAGTGTTTCTTCTCTCTGATGGATCTATTGCCTTCCCTTACATCAGCTCTTAGGTGTGGTCACTGGCCATTTTACAAAGGACTGTAAAGATGGATCTAATTTCCTTCTTCATAGTACAGCAGACTTTCTAATTCTGCTGAGCTATGTTAATAACACTCTAAGACATCAAGAAGCCCATTGCATTTCCTCTTGAAATAAAGCTAATAGTGAAATTTCAAACAAGAACACTTGTTTTTCAGGGTTCAACTTACTGGTAGTATATAACAATTATTCAGAGAAAACATTGTAGTAAGAGTTACTTAACCAGAAAACAACAGACCATTAGAGTTTGAAGAAAATTTGAAATACTCTTAGATTAGTCATTTCACTAATTAACTAAATGACCATCATAAATGTTAACCAGGTTAATTGAAACCAAATGGCGTGTTAGTAGGTTAAAGAGAGATAGCGAGGCATAGAAATCACTTGATTTTTAAAATATAAGTTTAAAACTAAAATACTGGATTTTTAATGTGTTTTCAAATTCTGAGAAGCTGTAATATCAAACTGGGTGGAAAAAAATCTCCTTTGACAAAAACATTCTATTTATTTTTATGTTTTATTTATTTATTTTTTATGTGTATGAGTGTATTGCCTGCATGTATGTGAGTGCACCCATATTGTGCAATGCCATGGAGGTCAGAAGAGGGCTTCGGATTCCCCTGGAACTGGCATTAAGGACGGTTCATAGCTACCATGTGGGTGCTGGGAATCAAACCCGGGTCCTCTGCAAGAGCAGTCAGTGCTCTCAACAACTGAGCCATTTCTCCAGCCCCCCAAATCTCTATATATCAACTTATTTTAAAAATGAAAATGCTAATTTTAGTTCAAAGACAATGAACTAAATGTTTTTATTTGTATTTTCTTTTCATTGAAATCAGCGATATATTATGTCCATGCACATGCCACCAGCATGGCAGAGCACTTTCAGAAAAAGCTATGCAAAGTTCTAAGCATGGAGAGCCTGGTCTGAAGAGAGCTTTGTTACTTTGAGAGATGGGGTATAACATAATAAAGCATAGGATGAGATAAAGGAGAATGGGGTGAGAGTAATCAGAATGCATTATATACATGTATGAGATTGTCAGAGAGAAAATGTAATTAAAGAAATAAATAAATCTGTTTTAAGTCAGTAAGAGAGTATTAGTTTTTGCTTTCATCATCAATAGGCACTAACAGAGATTATAAGACATGGAAGTGAGCATCTGCCCCTGAAATGTAAACATGACCTTGAAATTGGGCAGTGGAATAAAGTAAGATATTGTGTTGGTCTAGGGATGTGGAAAAATGTAGGTTTTTCTCTAGGATCTACAACCCCTCCAGCCATGTGTAATTAAGCATGTTTACAGTACCACACATGACTTCCCTCCCATTAAGAGGTCTTAATTCCAATTAGACAGGTGTTGATTACCCCCAAGATAAAATTGCCACTACTGTATCAATAGTGATAGTTTGCTGGGCCAGTCATTGTTGTTTATTAGGCTTTACAGCTGGGTTGGACCATAGATTGATTTTTCTCCCTTAGCCTTCGCATAGTATCCTCTGATGCTATAAGAGCTAGTCATCAGGGAGAAGGCATCCAGGTCAGTTCCAGCTCTATTGATTCAAATCCTGTATCTGAAGTATGTCCTGTCTTCAGCAGTAGTGTTTTACCTTCAAGTTCTAGGAGATAAGTAAGGGTTCTGGCAATAGCCTGTGTTATTTTGGAAGTCTCTTGGACTACCCTGACAAGTAACTCAAAAGGAGGTTTCTCCTGTCTGGCACTGTATTTTTTGGTATATAGCCTTCACATGCACTCATATATTTATTGAATGTGTATTTTTCAGTAGCACTTTGAACTAATACATTTCCCCCTGGTTTGACATACTATCTAAGCATTATTTATCTCTCCCCTCACTCTCCCTGTATACCCTCACTTCTCCTATCCCAGTTAATGTACCTCTGCCTTTTCCCCATTCCCCCTTAATAACATTTGTCTGCTACTATTCCCCTTGCTTGCTTTTCTGAGTCTGTGTTACTTCACTTAGTATAGCAGTTTCTAGTTCCATCCTTTTACCTGCAAATTTCATGATTTCATTTTTATTTACCAAGGAGTATGACTCCATTGTATAAATATACTGCATTTTCATCATCCATTCATCAGTTGAGGGACATCTAAATTTCTGTTTCTTAGCTATTGTGAAAAGAGTAACAACAACCATAGTGGTGAAAGTATCTCTATAGAAGGATGGATCCGCTAGTATATGGCAAGGAATAGTATTATCAGATCATATGGTAGAATTATTTTTATTTTTAAAAAATATTTTACTATTACACATCTGTAATGCAACCTCTACACCTAAGGCTCATGGAACATAGAAGAGGCATAAAGAAGAGGACAGTAAGGAATTAGTTCTCATTAATGAAGCTCCCTCATGTAGCAGAGGGCCAGGAACACAAAAGGTCACAAATGGCCAAAGTGTGGAGATCAAGATTCTGCTAAATAATGGTCCTTGGACAGGACCCCTTTATTAAACTCATCCACCCAAGGCTCAGAGACCATTGCAAAAGAGGGGGGCTTAAAGATTGTAAGAGCCATGGAGGAAGTGCATGACCATATGGAAACAGAGTCCTACAAACTCCTGGGAACCTGCTCATATGATTCAATGGCACAGGTGTCAGCATTCACAAATCCGATACAAACTCAGGCAGTAACTCAGCATAGAACTGGGAAAATGAACAGCAGACCCCAGTCTTATCCAAAGGAATGTTGGCAACTGATTGCTGCTACATGAAGAAGACCTGATCTTCCTAAGGGACTCTGACTATAGGCTGACTAGACTCAGTGGATGGATTTGCACTGGGGAATGTTTGGGGGCACTGACAACACAGTGGGCAGTAACATGGGCTCCAGTGGGGGGGTATCTGAGGGTGCCAGTGGGGATGGGGTTATAAAGATGATTAAGATTGTTTGAGATGTTCTATATGGAATACACACAAAAAATCAATAAAACATAAAAAATATATTTTATTATTTAGGCCAAGTGTGGTGGCAATTGCCTTTAATCCCACCTCTCAGGAGGCAGAGGCAGGTGGATCTCTGTGAGTTCAAGGCCAGCCTGGTCTATGTAGTGAGTTCCAGGCCAACTGGAACTACAGGGAGATCCTCTCTCAAAAAGACGAAAAAAATTATTATTTCTTTTTATGTGTATGAGTGTATTGACTACATGTATGTAAGTTCACCCATGTCAGGCAATGCCTGAAGAGGTCAGAAGAGGGCACCAGATCCCCTGGAACTGGAGTTACAGATAGTTGTTATCCATCATGTGGGTGCTGGGAATCAGTCATGGGTCCTCTGCAAGAGCTGCTAGTGGTCTTAACTGCTTAGCCATCTCTCCAGGCCCTACTTTCAGTTTTTTAAGTGTTCTCTATACTGGTTTCCCCAACGTTTGCATCAGTTTGCAATTCCACCAACAGTGGATGAGGTTCCTTTTTTCCCCCCATCCTCACCAGCATTTGGTGTCATTAGTTCTCTTAATCTTAGCCATTCTGACTGGGGTTGGATGAAATCTTAAAATAGTTTTGATTTGCAGTTCCTTAATTACTAAGGATGTTGAACACTTTTTCAGATGTTTCTTAACCTCTTCTGAGAGCTCTCTGTTCAGATTCACAGCCCATTTTTGAGTCATTTGTTTTCTTCCTTCTTTGGTTTTGAGTTCTTCACATATTCTGTATATTAATATGTTGGATGGATACCTTCTGTTGGATGGATACCAGGTGATGATTTTCTCCCACTCTGTGGGCTTCCTTTTCACTCAATTCGTTGTTTCCTTTGCTGCACAGAAGCTTTTAATTCAATGGGGTCCCATCTATCAATTGTGGATCTTAATTTTTGAGTGACTAATGTCCAATTTATTTAGAAAGCTCTTTCCTGCACCTATATTTTATGGGGTAGTGTCTATGTATAATTCTATTTCAGCATTTCAAGCTTCACATTGATGTCTTTGGTCCATTTGGATTGACTTTGCAGTATGATAGGTATGGGTCTAATTTCATTCTTCTACATATAGAGATCCAATTTTGCCAGCACAGTTTGTTAAATATGTTATCTTTCCTCTACTGTGTGTTCTTGGTACCTTTGTCAGATATCAGGTGGCTGTAATTTTGTACACTCATGTTTGGATCTTCATTCTAAATATGTATTGCATATTTACAGATAAGTGTACCTTTCACCCTTCATCAGAGAACCTTCTTTTTGCAACAGATAGAGACTATTACAAAGTCCCAGAACTGGTCAGATGCAGAGGAGCGGTGTCTGTGAGACAGTTAATTCTAAGTGATGGGTGGAAAGACAGTGTCTTACGGGGATAGGACTCTTGGTAGGCCCAATGGATAGACTCATACTGAAGAACATTTGGGAATACAAATCAAACTCTACAGGCA
>NW_008360322.1:3280986-3303116 GCF_000622305.1 Nannospalax galili
AATGACATGTAATGCCACAGCTCAACCCAGGTTTCTTTTTAGAGATAACGCTACTTGGGTCCTGGTCAGTTCCTAAAGCTGTTTTCTTGTCAACTCATAAATTAATTAATTAATTAATTAATTAATTAAATAATAAATAAATTGGGCAATGGGCTTCTAAGGAATATGAGAAAAAGCTCTGTTGTCCTCTGATGGTCCTCAGAACAAATGTAGATATTGATGCCACTGCTAGTAATGGCTAAGAAGGAGCCAGGTAGAAGAAACATAAATGTCATTAGAAAATACGTAAAACATTGTGAATACACTATTAGGAGAAATGTGAAATGAGGAACTTGTTATTCAAAACTAAAGGAAAGGGATGCTTGATATATAGTAGCAGAAATCAGAATTGTGCCCTACTGCTATATGGAAATCAGGGATTTTTAAATGATGTAGCTGGACATTTAACTGATATATTTAAATGAAGTATCAAAGACAGCCTGTTTTCTTCTTACTGCTGACAGCAAAATGCCAAAAGAAAGGAGTGAAGAAAGAAAAAGAGGTCGAGATGTGATGACATTGGAAATTCTCAATGTTAAGAGAATAGTCTGGTTTCTTCTTGTTGCTTATAATAAATGTAAGAAATGGTATAAATTGAAGGAGCAAGAGCTGGATGTGATGGTTTGCCATATTTTGAGCCTATCTAGATTGAAAAGGGCACTAAAATTCAGACAAGTGTGCTATAGAGAAAAGTATGTGCATGTGGATGTACAATCTGTTGCTGGTTCTACAGAATATACTCAGAGTAAGACTAAGCAGACACAGAAAGGCTCTTTGAAGAAATGAAGATTGGCAGTACATCTCAACCAAAGCAGGAACCTCCAGGAAGCCTGAGGGCCTGAACCCTTAGTAAACACAGAGATAGGATTATCTAGGAGAGGCTGGTAGAATGAGCCTCTGGGATACACATAAGGCATTCTTGGGCCATCTATTAGATTCAGTCCTGCTTCAAATGAGACAAACAGAACCAGGGTTCATGGGTGTCTAGGTCTGTACACTAGAATTTGGTGACCCTAGGGGAGAAGGCATGTTAGAAAACTTCCAGAAGGCTGGTTGGCAGTCTATGCCTATAATATTAGTGCTCAGTAGATAAGAACATCAAGGTTATCTTCAGGTACATAGTGAGTTCAAAGCTAGCCTGGGCTACACCTTTTCTCAAAAAAGAAAAGAAACAAGCACTTCTGGCATGGGTCTTGAGAGTATGACACACAGCAGATATTATCTAATATTTCTAGTGAGGTCTAAGACAGGAACTTGTGTTCAAACTGTTTCTTTCAGGTAAATGAATTAAATATTCATGACAGCAGCAAGATTATAAATACTTTCAGTTTATGTTCAGTCACCAAACAAATAGTGGGGAAACCCTTCCGTTTTCAGAATGTGAAGATTTGGGTTAGTGTGTGTGTGTGTGTGTGTGTGTGTGTGTGTGTGTGTGTGTGTGTGTGAAAATTGTGGCCCCCATGTCTCCCCGGGGTCTTTTATTCTGTGTGTGTAGAGTGATATGGGAGGAGAGGGAGAAAGGAGGTATATCAAAACAGACTTGACAAAAAGTTGAGAATATTTTGGAGGGACAGATTAATTCTACCCATGTGAACCTGAGCTGTTTCCAAAATCGTGGGTAAAATTTTAAAACGAGTTCACAAATATTCTAAGTGGAGAAAAAATGTAGACAGTGTGTCAGAAGAATGAGAGTAAGAGGAAAAACCTGAGAGAAAAGAACAGTAGGAAACAGGTGTTACTAAGGGAGATATGGTTTAAAATGGGGTTATTTAAATGGGAGGGGGGAAGGAGGGTTATACCTTGGGGATAAAGGGAAAGAAGGAGCTCAAGAGAGGTGGGACTACAGGTGATAGGTATTTTCAAGGGAGAAATGGAAAAAATAGGAGCACTTTAAATGGGGAAACCATGGCAGAAGGGTTAGACTATGTGTGTGAGAGAGAAGAGAGACAATGCTTAGCTAGTTTTAAAAAACCAGAGGGATATTAGTCCAAAAACCTACTGACAAACTATACATACATTATCTCTACATGAGTCCATGTGTATAGCTAAAGGCTACATAATAAGAAACAGTGCCAGGCAGGAGATACCTTCCTTTAAGTTGTTGGTTCAAGAAACTCCCAAAATTACTCATGTTATTGCCACAGCCCTTGATGCTTCCCAGAACTTGAAGGTAAGACCCTACTACCAAAGACAGAACATACTTTGGACACAGGATTTGGAGCAATAGAGCTGCAACTGACCTGCAACCACTTCTCCTAAAAACTAGTTCTCATAGCTTTGGAGAGCTCTATGAAGGTGCCAAGGGAAATCTTCAATGGATGATCCAACACCAGCTTCAAGACTAAATAACCACATCAGTGGCCAGCACAGCATACATCATTGGTGCAGTAGTGGCACTCTTGTCTTGGGGGCAATCAACAGCTACCTAATTTGACTAAATGCCCAGTCAAAGGGAGGAAACTCAAGTGTGGTAATGTAAACATAACCTACTTATATAAGGCTGGAGTGGCCATAGATTTTAGGGAAAAACTCAAGACACATCACTAAATTAATGTGATTTCTGTCTAGGTGCAAAATATGTATCTTTATATTTACAGACAAATATCCCAATCACCACTCATCAAAGAAACTCATTTTGCACCAGTCAGAGACTATTACCAAGTACCACAACTGGTCACACATGGACATTGTCTATGAATTGCCCAGGCTTAAAGGACACATCTACAATGCAAACTTTATACCTAAGGCTCATGGAACATAGAATAGGGATAATGAAGTGGACACTAATGAATCTCTCAGTTTCCAATAATGAAGCTAACTCATGCAGCAGAGGGCCAGAAACACAAAAGGTCACAAATAGCCAAAGCATAGAGATCAATAGTCTGCTGAATGCTGGTCCTTGTACAGGATCCATTTATTAAACTTCACCCACCCAAAGCTCAGGGACCATTTCAGAAGAGGAGGCAGAAAGATCATAAGAGCCCTGGAGGAGGTGCATGACCATGTGGAAACAGAGTCCTACAAGCTCCAGGGAACCTGCTCATATGATTCTATGGCAAAGGTGTCAGTATAAGTCCCATGCAAACCCAGGCAGACAGTAACTCAGCATAGAACTGGGGAAATGAACAGAGGACCTCAATCTTATCTGAAGGAATGTTGACAAACAATTGCTCCTAGATGAAGAAGAGCTGATCTTCCTGAGACAAGGGACTCTAGATAGGCTGAATAGACTTAGTGGATGGACTTGCACTGGGGAACAGCTGGGGACACTGACAACCCATTTGGGCCTTACTTAACAGGGATTAGAGAGTATATGGGCTCCAGTGGGGTGGGTGGCACTATGGGAGGGTGCAAGTGGGGATGGGGGTAAAAAGATGATTAAGATTGTTTGAGCTGTTCTGTATGAAATGCACAAAACTGCAATCAAAAATAATAATATTAGAAAAAAAGAAAGTAAGGGCTGCCATCCAGAGGACATGAAAAGAAGGAGTGCTGAACACTTTCTCAAAAGAGACAAGTGGGAGGTGGAGCTTCTATTAAACTGGGAAGGCCAAGGGGCTGGAACTTACTCAGCACCAACATTAACCATCAGAGGCTTCTACGGAGGAATCACACCTAGTTGTGTTTATAGCTCTGTGAAAAGGTAGGTACATTTAAGAAACCGAGCTTCTCTGTAATTTCTCTGAAAATGAGACCAAATATTGCCACATAATAGTCAAATTCCTTTTATAGATCCATAAACGTTACACTCTTTCCATAAACCTGGTTGATTTCATAGTCTTATGATCACACTGGGCATCACAATAAATGGTTTATGTGAAAGAGGTCCCATTCTAATAGAAATTATACATTTCAAAATCATTTGCATATTCACAGTTTTGTCCTGTTCCAGCTTTTCCATTTACTGTATGAAAGTATGGCATATCAGCCTCATATATAGAAAGTCTATACAGTGATTTGCCAAATACACAGTTCTCTTTAGCAACAGTGCATGCTAACTTGCAACATAGAGATGTTGTTTAAAGGCTAAAATTGTAAAGTAGGTATGATGTCCTTCCTTTACCTGGCTTCTCCTACCAGGTTTCAAATTCTTCAAATGGTCATCAGTAAAGTACAAATCCTCCCCCTCTTCACACACATACACACACACACACACACACACACACACACACACACACACACATACACACACTCAAATGAAACACACAAAAGAGAAAGTGTGTTTTATCATCAATAAAATGCCACATTTTCTTTTAGTCCTACAGAGAATAATTCTTAGTTTCAACACTTTGAAAAGTAGACAAATGATCTCAGGATCTAGCCTTCAGGATAAATTGTGAATAGTTAATTGAAACAAAGGTTTGGTGGATATTAAAGCATTATTGGTTTTAATTTTCTCATCTGCCTTCCTTGAAATAGATGTCTAAAGTTTGATCTTGTTCAGATGGGCCTATTCAGGAGCAGAGTACTCTAGCATCCCAGGTCTAAAACTTATTACTTCACAAAGGGGCTTAGGGAAACTCTTTGGTGCTGTGGGGTTTTGTCTATTAGCATAGATACCATAATGCACCACTTCAAAACAGGAAAAAGAAAGTCCGTTATAAAATCTCTCTGAATTCATTTTAGCAATGTAAAAGTTCGGGAATAACTTATCTGCTTAAGACATAACTTTCGTAAGTCACATAAAACCTAGAATTAGATTTTTAAGATCTGGATCAAACTGAGTTTGTAGAATCAAAGGGGTAATTTTTTGATACTGCTGGTGATCCCACAACATTGCCATCTGCCACTATGCTTTCTCTTTGGATGCTACATCATCTTTTGGACCAAAGATGAAACAGAATTTGGGCCAAGACATCTAGTTTGTTTTCTGTTACTGTGATAAAGCATTCCCACCAAAAGTAACTTAGGGAAGGAAAGGGTTTATTTCAGCTTACAGTTTACATTCTATTGTTGAGGGAAGTCAGGGCAAGAACTCAACACATTGAAGCAGAACCCACAGAGGAATGGTGCTTGCTGGCTCATAGACACATGCTTAGTTAGCTTTCTTAAACAGGACCACCTGCCCAGGAAAAGGTATTTCCCACAGTGGGCTGGGCCTATCAATTAACAATCAGGACATTCCTCCACAGACATGTCTACAGGTCAGTCTTATCTAGGCATCCCTCAAATGAGGCTCCCTTCTCAGGAAACTCTAGGCTCTGTGAAGTTGACAGTTAAAGGTAATTGAACAATATATTTTCTATTTAATTCCAAATAGCGTATTCATCTACCACAACTTAGCAAATCAAAGAGGTATATGAAAATATAATACAAGCTTGGTAAAGCATTAATATTCATCATTTTAAATTCCTTTATAAATACTACTACCTAAGTCAGCCAATCTATTTGCTTGATTTCTGACTCTTCTTCACCCACTAATTGAAGAGGCATTTGGCCATTAATATAGATACAGATTTTGATGACTGTGGGCACATTAAAGAATTTGGAGTACTTTATCAAGGCTCATCCTGATTGGTGGAGGGAACATTTAGAACCATTTATTCTACATCACTGTCAATGTAACAGTCAATTTGTGGTGGCTTTTGGTCATTTGGTGAGTCCTTTCTCTAACCACAGTCCAGTCTTGTGGTACACCATTACTACAATTTATAGCTCCAAGATGTGCCAGCTGCAGCTGAATCATTCATGTGACTACTCTGGGTCATGCTAAGTGAGTCCTTTAATGGCTGTCATTTGTCATACTCCAGGGTTTAACACAAGTTTTATAGCAGCACACATACCATGGGTTATGGAATAGACTTTGTGGAGGATAGGAGTAGATGAGAAACAGATGAAGACATGAAGCTCTGAGAGACGAGATGTAGCTCGGACCCTGCCCCTACCATCTTCATCACCAACTGATGCTTCCCCAAAATACTGTGGGCAGCTTTTGTTCTTTCCCACTTTCATGCTCCACTGCTATGAACAGGCATGAGTGCAACTTTGTCAGTGAAGAAAAAGATCTTGGTAGTAAGACCCCAGTTTGAGTGACAGCTATTTATGGTGCCTGCTCATTCTGGGGCCCATGAGGTAATGCATCCCTCTTCTTCAAGGAGGAATCCACTATTTCTGTGGTCAATTGTATACCCTACAATTCAGCTCAGCTAGATCATTTAGGTAGCCACAAATGAAAAACAAGGGTCACCTTCAGAACATCTGATCATTGCTCTCACATTGCCAATCCTAGGATAGGAAGCGCCTGAAGATACTAATCAAAGTTTCCTTCAGTTGACTGAAAAGAAGTGTATTTCTGCCTTATACAATTCTTAATTATGTTCTCACTGCCTTATTCTCAGTCTGTGCCTAACTTCATCTTCCCTTACTTAAAAAGTTCAAAAAGCCTCACAATCTTTGTAGCTATATGCCCTTCCCTATATTACTGGCTAAATTATGGTTCTTTCTGTAGCCTAAATTTCCCTTATGACTCTCGTTTTTGTGGATACAATTGATATCATCCTTGAATGTTCCTGGCACACTGTACCTGTCTGCTGATGCCACAACTCCAAGCCCTCCCAAAGTCCCTTACCCTCAAGTACTTTAAGTTCCCCATTTCCTATCCAGGTGCTCTTCTCTCTCAGCCCCTGCCTACTACCGCTTATCTGCTGAACATAGTATGATAGTGATATTGTGGTGTCCTGCTCTTAGGATGCTATCAACTCTGCTCTACTGGACCAGAATTTCTCTGTAGGTCATAACCCTGAACCTCTGTATGATCACCATCCACTGTTGAGATTTACAACAGAGAACAGGAAGCTACCTGCTTGGTCCCTGTTCTCTCGCATGCTGAGGATCCAGTTCAGGAAGAGTCCATTCAGTCTAGTGAGGGTACTTTATACTGCTTCTTCTATGATTATCTGGACCTTACGTATAGCCTGGAATAAAGTAGATTTTGGAATGAGCTGAAATGCTAATGTCACAGTCAAAATACACCCCAATTAAGGGGTAGCTGATGGGTCAAACTCATTATATATAGATCAGGTGTTCCTGGAATGAATTCTGTCCTGAGGTACTTCTTACCTACAATCTCATCATTTACATCATACACATACACAATCACATGTACACACACACACACACACACACACACACACACACACAGTGCACATTTAATGGATTAGTCCGCACATTTTCCATTTATGCCTTAGACTGTTCTGAATTCCCAGCAATGCCCAGGCTTAACTTAAGTATCCATTACTATTTCTCAATGCTGAACTGTATGACCTTCCTATTACTTCCTACTATACTCAACATGACATTCAAAGATGTTAGAATGGGGCCTATAATCCTATACAAAATTCTTTTTGCTTCATTTCCTTCCACCATTAAATGCTCCAGTACACAAAACAATTTAATGAGTAACTTTGTTCTCATATTATTCTTCTCATATCTCTAAGCCTCTACAAAGACTTTCTGTTTCGTGAAGCAGATTGCCCTCAAACTATTTGACACACTCACAGTCAACCACTGGAGTGCAGTACAAAAACCACCTTGCAAAATATTCATCAACAGCTCCTGTTATTTTCTCCTCTGGCTTCTGGGACACTAGAGAACCTGTTACTCCTCCTGTGATAACTGACTGTGAGCAGAATCTTTTTCATTAAGTTATAGTACCTTGCCAGATGAGATGGATTTGGATTACTCAATTTTATATCTCAATTGAATGTAGAGAATATTAACTCATGTTCAGTGCTTTTTGGATAGATTTTATTACCCTGCATTACCTTCTCACCAAGTTTCCTGATATTCTTCTGGCTTATGTGTTTTCATTATATCACTGGTTGAAGTCTTCCAGAGCCAATAAGAAACTTATTGACTCTGCCACAATGCTTGGTGAGGCAGTCCAGATTTAAGGTATAAAACCATAAGCAAAGCAGGATTTTCAAACATGAAGAATAACCAAAGGAAAGATCGGAGGACCCAATAAGAAATTAATGAAGGAAAAGTTCAAGAGGAGCAAAGAAGCAGGAGTCACAGTTTGGAAATATAAGAAAAATGATAGATGAATCAGAAGAGGAAACCATGGGGAGCCACAGGAAAGAGGATGCTGAGTGACAGAAACTGAGCCACCATGTGAAAACTGTGCTTTCCCTATTCAGTGTAAAGAAGGCAACATGGCACAGATAAGGCTCACATGCAGGGAGGCAGCCACATGTGGTCATGGAGTCATGCAATATTCTGCCAATATTAACATAGTATCAGTAAACAAGCCTCACCACTGTGTATTCTGCTGATACAAATTTTGTGGTATTAAGGGGTATATTAGTCACTTTTCTCCTGCTGTAATAATCAAAAGCTACTTATGGAAAAAGAGTTTATTTTGGCTTACAATTCCAGGGGGATAAGACCCTGTCATGGCAGAGGCATGGCAGCAAGCAGCAGAGTGGCAGCAAGAGCCAAAAGGTGAGAGATCACATCTTCAGTGGCCGACATGAAGCAGAGAGAGCAAACTGCAGTGGAATGAGCCTTGAACTCTCAAAGTCTGGCCTGTGCTGCTTCTAGCAAGGCCACACCTCCTAAAGGCTCCATGATCTCCCCCAAACATCACCGCCAACTGGGGACCAAGTGGACAAATACTGGGGGGCATTTCTCAATCAAATAACCTCAGGGATGTGATAAAATACAGCTTTTTGATATGCTCATTTACAGTATCAATTTAATCTATTTAGAAAATAAACTGTTTTCAAGTGCCCTTGAGTACTTTTGAAGTACTGATTACATAAAAACAGTGATTAATTTTCCCCTTTAAAAAGGTGACTACGAAGCTGGCCATGATGGTACATGTTTAGAATCCCAGCACTTTGGAGGCAGAAGCAGAAGGATCAAGAATTCAAGGTCATCTTCTGTTACATAGCAACTTCAAAAGCCCCTGAGGTACATGAGACCCTGTCTCAAAACAAGCGATAGAATAGAATAAAATAAATAAAACAAAGTGTGTTCTCTATAAATTTAATTGGCATAGAGGTCATTAAATTTTTTACATTTATTTGTGTGTGTGTGTGTGTGTGTGTGTGTGTAGGTATGTGTGTGTGTGTATGATTCTGTGTATTCCATGCTACATATGTGGATGTCAGAGATCAGTTGCAGGAATTGATTCTCTTCCTCTGTTTTCTGAGTCCAGAGTTCAAATTTAGGTCATCAGGTTTGTCTGCAATGGCCTTTACTCACTAAGCCATCTACTGGACCTAACTTATTTTAAATTATTAATATATCTGAAAACAATAGGACTAAATTCTCAAAAAATATTCATTTCCCCTTCAAATGCATAATGCTCTTCTATTCAGCTAATACACATTGGTAAATTTATCCAGTTCCTTTTAAAAGATATGTATTGAGCACCTGCTCAACTCTTAGAACTTGTGCTGGACCTGTAAATGAATCAGGTTCAAATCTTCTCCAATGTTGCTGAAAATTTAGTGAGGATTATAAATATCTGCAAAAAATATAAATAGTACCAAAGGTGAAAACCAGACAGTTCCACAAAGGAAAGAGGTATATGTGAGCTGTTGGGGAATACAAAGAAAATGAAGATCATACTATATCATCTCATTTATTTATGGTTTCAATTCTAATATTTAATTTCATAAGCCAAATAGATTAAAAGTACAAAAATGTTCTCTATCCTCAGGAAGTTTATAATCAGAAGCAGGGTTGAATGGAAAAGACCGAAAGCATGACAGCGACAGAATGACTGTGCAGAATATTAACACATCACTGTCCAACAGCACGGGCCAGTCTCTTCATCAGCAAGCTATGCCTGCAGAGATAGACTGCAGTTTGTTAGAAGAGACTTCTCCTCTACTCTGCCTAACCCCTTCAAGGAGCAGCATCCAAGTAAAAGAAAAGAAGACAGAGTCGGGAAATTTTACTAGTTAATAAGATTGTCTGAATAGCAACATCTTATTTACTTTGCTCATTATTATGGTCACAGTTGTAACTTACATCACAGAAGCAACTTAAGGAAGGAATAGCTTATTTTGGCTCACAGTTGAGGCGTCAGTCTATCAGGGCAGCAGGAGCTTGAAGCAGCTGGTCATGTTTCTACAGTCAGGAAACAGAGATGACTTCTAGTGTTCAGATTGCTTTCTCGTTTTTATTCAGTCCAGGTTTTTAACCCATAGAATGATGCTGCCCAAAGTTAAAGGGCGTCTTCTCACCTTAATTGCCATAATCTAGATAATCCCTCAGACATATGTCCAGAGGTTTGTGTCCTAGGTGTTTCTAGATCCCACCAAGTTGGCAATCAATATTAGCCATCATAGATTATTTGGTGAGCAAAGTTGGCAATGAAATGATTTAACCGTCATGATAAAGAGTACACAGTTCATTTTGGGTTGTTATCTAACCAATCTGAGAAGGCTAAGATCTTTAGGGACTTCTGAGTTCCTACCCTGTTGCCTCATAGTTATGGAATCATCTGTATCACCACAGTTCTTTGCACCACAGTTGTTTAAGTTACTCTTCCCATACGTGCTGTGGGCTTGGGAAATGAGGATGTCATCTGAGAACCACAGATGGGCAGTGAATACTAGTTTTAACTGCTTTGGTACATTGAATTAAATACCCCCAAATCCAAAGACTCATTCTTTCCTGCAGTCCCTTTAGCATACTCAGTCTGCCTGTTGTTCCTGGTGTTTACCCCAAATGTGAATTGGGAAGGATTGTTATCCTCCCCAGGTTCACCTGACTCCTCCTTGGGGAATTCCATTCCTCCAAGCTGGCCTTGCATAATCCCCAGTCTTACCTAGCAGGATGACAGGCCTTGGTAACCTTCATAGATACTTTTGTACCTGTAAAAATCATTTATGTTTGGAAAAATATGGTGATTCATTCCTTCTAAGGTTTATAATCTGAAAGAACTATTGATAGGACTAAGAGCAAAAAGGTACTTTAAGGAGTAATCATTTTGTTAGTTTCTTTTTGGCTTGCTTGTTGTAAGATGAATAGGGAGGAGCGGAAAGGAGAAATGAAAGACAAGAGTGAAGGTTAAGCCTGAAGGACAGTCTGGAAAACCTGCCACTGAAGGAAGATAAGAATTGAGGAGATGGTGACAAACACAGACATCCTTTGCTCTTCTGGGCACTCTGTTATGCATAAACAAAGTCTGGTTGACTTGCCCTGGATATCAAGAGGGCTAGATGCCATAGGGGCTGCTTCTATCATTTTCCATGCAGGTGGAGTTAGCAATAGATGAATTTCTGTAGTTTTGTAGATGATATTTATTTGAGGGATTTGAATTTACCAAAAATTAAAAATCTCTTGAAACAGTTGTTCTTATTTTATACAGTTTTTTTAGATTTATGAATACAAATACATTTAAGTTTGAGTTTTAGGAAAACTATATTTTTAATTTGTAATTTAATAAATTCAGTATTAATTTTAAATCCAAGAAACTATTTTTTCTCTACATAAAGAGTCCTCTTTCACAAAAGTCATAACTTACCTTTAGAGTCCTAGTGTACCAACTCTAGAAAAATGAAACTGAACACATCAGTTTTCTCCAAAGGTTCATGCTCCTCAACTTTTAAAATGACCCTAATTTTATAATAGTCATTAAAGTGAGTAGCTTGGATTCCTAATTGATATCTTCCTTATCTGCTTATAGAAAGACTGCCACTAAAGTACTTAAAGTACTAAAGTACTCAACTTTTCCTTAAGTGTTTCATGAATTCCCATTTTTCTACCTCCAAGTCTCTTGCTATATTTAAAGCTTTTACTACTTGACATCCTAATTAGAAAATAATATGCTAATTTTGATTCAGTCTTCTTCAGCCCATGATGTGTTAATTATTTTATCATTTTATCATTTCCTTCTTGAATTCAGAAGGCTAGAGAATTTACCTGACAACTCTGACCCAATGTGTGGGTTATGATTCACACTACTGTTAGCTATTTATTATCATGACTGTCAACTTAAAATGAGAAGTTGAATATCTTACATTTTCATCTTGATTACATGGTTAGTCTGTCAGATTTTCTAACATTGTTATATTTTTTTTCACACAAGATTTTTTAAACCTCAAGTAGAGAAATTTTGACCTTCATAGAAAAGTGTTAATAGGGTGTATTTGATCTATTTTATTTCTGTATTTTAAATTTTCTCATGGGCAAAAATATGGACCCAGTATGGGAAGTATTCAACCCATGTAAATCATATAAGTTGATTACTAAACAATGGTCTTTGAAGAAAGTCATTGGAGTGATAAACTGAAACTCGTGTAACTGAGTATTAACACTACTCAAGCCAAATGGAATCATTTTATATTTTTTAAAGTTTAATTTCATTACTATGAACTCAGAGTCCCCCCTTTCAACTAAGGCTGTTTTCTCCTAGATTCTAATTCCTATTACATCAGTCTGCATTCATATAAAGTTTGTAAAAAAATCCTTCACTACTAGGTTGGGATATGCTTGTCTTTGGTTTTAAGGACACATAAAGGCCACTTATTAGTTTTCATTCTTTTATGAAGGAAGCTTGCACTTCTTGTGTGATGCTGCAGTTTGTTACCTCATAAATCTCTTAAATATCTTGCAAGTTCTCTAATTCTTGATTGATGTTTCCATATCTTTCTACCTGGTTAGGCCTCCACTCTAAGACTTAATGACATTCTCTGGATTGTGCATACTCCACATGCCATTGTCTGACTTCACAGTCTCAAGAATACAGTCCTAGCCAGGTATAGTAGTGCATGCTCTATAGTCCTAGGTACTAGTGTGGTTGAAACGGGAAGATCATTTAAAGCCAATTGTTTGATGCCAGATTAGGAAACATGCTGAGACTCCATTTCAAAAACAAAACAACCCCCAAAAACCAACATAGCCTAGGGTACTTGACTTGATAGGTCTTGACATGTATGACAAAATGCATGAAATCTGGTAGGGGAAAGGGTCTGGATATGATTAAGATATATTATATGAAATGCACAAAATTGAATAAAATACACATTGAGAAAAAAAGAGACAGGCGGTTTTCATATAATTTGGATGAAGTCATCACCCATAGCAAAGAATGCATGTAAAAATGACCAGAGGAGATATCAGAACATTAAATGTTGCAAAAATGAAGAAGTTGAAAGAAGAAGGCAGAAACAAAACACAATGGTTAGAAATATGTATTGTGGTCCAGGCTCACATGAAGCATGGGAACCAAGAAAGGAAAAAACTACAAGAAATATGCATCCAGTGATGGATGATCTAAGTCATATGCAATTAGGAGAAAAAGTCTTCAGAATTGAGAAAAGTAACCTAAATGAGTGCTTCCTTTGATTCAAATCAAATTCTTAATACTATTGTCAAGTTATTCTATTAAAAACTGAATGATAAAATGATTGAAAGTTGACCCTTTGAAGAAATTTTAAAGTAATTAACTGATGTGTAAGGCTGAAGGAGGTTGTTAATGCCTGTAAGTATATGTACAAAAATGATCAGTTCTTCACTGTATTTTGCAAAGTGTTAAATGACACCAAATATGTTTGAAGCATATTTCCAAAAGAAATAGCCATTAAAGATAAAGTCTGGAATCAGGTAGAATATCTGACCTTAGTAGGAAACTAAAATTAGTCATTAGCTCCACGTGTTAAGCCATCTACTCCAAAGTTTGTGTGCACCTATTATGTGTGATAGGACGAATCATTGGTGATACTCAGCCATCACTCAAGAACTTTACATTATAGGACATAGAGAGGAAAGAAAAAGTAGGACATAAAGTGATTGTTCTTTGTTAGTTGTGAACAGAGGAAGCAGGAGACAAGGTGCAGAGCACCTGAGTGAATCACTGGGGAAGCTGCTTCAACACGAGTGTCTCTTCAGGAGGCACATCAGCACCAAGGCCACAAAGGAGAAAGCAACAGCCATTTGAAAAACGCAGGGAAACTCTTTCCAGTGAAAGGAACCGTTTGCTCAATAATCATGATACTAGCATGAAATTGGAGTTTTAAAGGCACCACTGTAATAAAGTATTAGAGCATTTTGAAGAGAGCCACTGGAAGAGAACCAGGACCTTGACTCTGGAGTCTTCTAAAACATTATAGGTACTCTAAGACATTCTAAGCAAGGATGGCATGGGAAGGCTTAAAGTACTAGAACGATGTGATCAGATATTTGGTACTTTTTGTAGGCACCTTGCCTTCTGTGTAGGGAATATTTTGGAGAAAGGCAGGAATTGAAGCAAAGAAATGAATTGAGATATTATTGATGTGATCAAGGCAGGACAGAAAGGACAGACTCAAGAAAAATGTTGAAACAATGATGACAGGACCCACTGAAGTGTGAGAAATGAGAGTCAAGAAAGAGCTTCATGCCAGAGGCAACTAGGTGTCATAAACAGAGATAGAAAATCCAAGAGATGGTTCAAGTCTAAGTGAGGTACTATGTGAACTCATTGGGGGTGAGGTGCCTACAAGCCATTCAAGGGGTGATATAAAAACAGTATCCTATGAAGATATACAACAAACAAAAATAAAGTGATTTGCAGCTATTTGTAGAAACATGGGGCATGAAAAACTGGACACAACCTATTTAAGCATCAAAAATACAAAGTTAATCTTTCCTGAATTAGTCTGGAAAAGTTTATGATTTTGGATGCACATTGGCAGAATAGGTAGAAGCTCCTTGAACAAATTCCCAAATTTTGAGCAGGTAGCCAAAATGTCACCTCACAAGGCTAGCTGGTTTCCAATAGTTTCAAGATACAATTGGTGCATGACAACATTCAGTAGTTCTTCCATCCAAGAAAAAAAGGCCACTTTTTAACTTCAGCCCAATTAGATTTTCTGGGACAAGTAAGTTCACATATTAAAAGGTTTTTTGTTGTTTTTGTTTTGTTCTTTACCTTTAGCTTAGCTTTCATTACACAGATAAATTAAATCTAAGTCTCTGAATTTCACCTTTGATGAAGCTAGTCACTAGGAATAAAAGATTCAATGCATTGAATTTTTCTCAGTGAGGATAGCTTGTCTTCTTTTTTCTCAAAAGCTTTAAAGTCATTTCCTTGAAGAAAATCAACCAACGATGCACTGTGAGTACCATTCACAGGACTTTTTATGAGTAGGGTTTTTTTTAAGGTCCATTAAGCCAACACTGTACTTTTATATCTATATTTTCAGCTGTGCTTTCCTTTTTATTTTTCATGCACAATTTGGTAAGAGAGCACAAATTATTCAAATGCTAGTTCTTTCTTAATTCCTAATACAGAAAACTGGTTAGAACTAAAAGGACTTTTCTGAATTAGTAATAAGCCCAAGGAGAGATGATGGAGTAGGCCTGAGCTGTCATTGACCTTTCCTAAATATGCACACATATCTAGGGATAAGAAAACATTATTTTTGTTGTGCATGTAATAGAATTTGAATCTTTCAGGACATTAATAGCTTGTGTTCTAACAGGTATTTTAGTAATCTTTACTATGTACTAAACATGAGTCACTAACATGATATTCCAGAGAGACATTTCCTTTCTTCACCTTGTAGGTAAAAATACTGAAACTAACAAAAATTAAATAGCAAATAGAGACTTAGCAGCAGGTTCTGGAGGGTAATCAAGAGCACTGGCAATAGCCTGTAATGTTTGAAGGTCTATGGTATCCTACTAGCCAACAACTCCAAAAGAGGTAACCAATTCCTGACTGAGGTTTTTATTTGTTACCCCGTGGTGTCTAGTAGGGGCATTATCATCCTGCTATAATGTAGCTCCATTTATGTGTGTGTATGTATGTATGTATGTATGTATGTATGTATGTATGTATAAGAAGCTTCTACAGTACTAGGTTTCCAAATGGTATTTTTCAAAAGGCCTTTAGTATTAGTTATTCTTCCCTGTATTCCCTCCACTACTCTGTTCTCCCACCCCATTTAACCCTTCCTGTTCCATTATACCCTCTTCCTATTTATACCTCTGCATTCTATCTCCCTTCTCTTCAATGTCCTCCTCCCATGATCCCTTAAAAAATTTCTGATTTCTATGGGCATTCCAAATGAAACACACATATCTAAAGATTCAAAACTAACACCCCCAAAATGAGAGAAACCATGCAATATTTGTCTTTCTGGTTTTGGGTCACCTCACTTTGGTTTATTGTTTCCAGTTCCATTCACTTACCTACAAATTCCATAATTTAATTTTTCTTGACAGATGAGTAATATTCCATTGTATACATGTACCACATTTTCATTATTCATCAGTTACTGAATATCCAGGCTCTTTCCATTCCCTGCTCTTGTGAACAGAGTAGCAGTGGACATAGATGAACAGGGATCTCTGTAGTACAATACAAAGTCTTGGGTAGTGATGTAGCAGGATCATTTGGTAGATCTATTTCCAGGTTTCTGGGGAACTTCCACACTGATTTCCATGGAGGCTGAACCAATTTACACTCCTACCAGTAGTGTTTTCATTTTTGCATATCCTCACCAGCGTTTGTTACCACTTGTTTTTTTGATCTTAACCATTCTATAAGATGAAGTCTCAAAGTAGTTTTAATTTGTACTTCCCTAAAAGCTAAATATGTTGAACATTTTAAAAAGTTTTTTCAGCCATTTGCTTTTCATCTTTTTTATTTTTAAATTTATTTTTATTTTATGTTTATGAGTATTTTGCCTACAAGAATGTAAATGTACCACATGCATTCGATAGATGTGGAGGACAGAATTGGGCATGTCATATCCTCTGGAACTGGAACTGGAGTCACTGGTGGTTGTTAGCCATCATGTAAACTAACAATCAATCTGGCAAGATATGGCCACTGGTGCAATAGTGGCACAAATATCAAGGAAGTAACCAACCACATTCTGATTGGATTTAAGGCCCACTTCAGAAGATGGAACCTATACATGACACCATTATCAGAGTCAATAACTTAAGGCTAGACAGGTCATAGACCCTATGGGAGAACTTACTGATATTATTTTTGCTGAATGGACATAGTATTAAACTAGCTCCTAATGATTTATCATTATGCACATAGATTAGTGCATCTCTTAAACATCATTGTAGAAGCTTCTTCTTGCAGTAGATATTAACACAGAGAGACATAACTAGCCAAAGTGCAGAAAGAGAATAAAAGACTGTTTAATGTTGAATACTAAATGGGATATCAATGTCACACCCTTTCCTCCCAAGACTCAGGGATCACCGTGGAAGAGGAACAGCAAGCTTATAAGGGCCAGAGGCAGTGAATGACTACAATAAAAAAATGCTTTCCAGACACAACAGTGCAGTTGAACATATGAATTTATAGTAGTTGTAACAGAATCTGTAAGATCTGCACAAACCCAAGCCAGACAAAATTCCAGCATGGGAGAAGGAAGGTGGTCATGATATCCTACCCCTAGCTGAAGAGCTATTGGCAACTGATGGGTGCTGGGAGAGACAGAGAGAGTCAGTTTTCTTTAAGAATGTGGCCCCTGGTAGGTGGACCATGCTTCTGTGGATGGCCCGATACCCAAGAGTATATGGGCAGCACAAATTGGACACAATGGGTTTAAAAGACAATGAGGACTCAGACTTCAGTGGGTCAGGAAGTGGGAGTAAGTCTGGGAGAAGATGAAGGAATCAGGTGAATATGATCATAATACATAATATTCTCAAATAATAAAAATTTTAAAATATTTTTAAGATGAAATAATGTTCTACCCAAATGGATGGAGTTGGCTTTCAATCCAGATATTCCTTTGTAGCTTTTTCTACTACCCCTTAGGTCTCAGAATCAGCCTGAAAAAGTGAGTACAACTGATGGGGAGACCAAAATCCAAACAATTGCCATTTTAGTTTTAGGAAATCCACCATTATTCTAAGTTTAGGATTTCCCAGTGGTTATGGGAGCTGGTGTTCCTAATTCCTAGGATCTGTTGATGACTGTACCAGCTCAAACTCTATATCCATTGCTGTTGAAGTTGGGGAACCAATGAAGTATGGGGTAGAAATCTAATGATTTCAGCGTATCTTATTTTAGAAGTTACTAAAGGATGTTTTCGAGAAAAATGAGGGAGAAAGCCTAGAAAGAAGAAAACAAGAATTCTAGGAGATAAGGAGAGTATTTACTTTGGGATTTTGAGGAACCATGTACCTTTGTAGTCAGTCTTTAGTGGCAAGCTTTGCTCTTGCTATGTGTCCAAAGCTCTTGGCATATTTAGAAATGATCACTTCTATTGGTGGTTCTTCTCATCTGTCAGCCAACTGAGGGGTATCATTATATATGTTCCCTAAAAATACTTAGCATTGTTTCTGGTGAACGCCTAGAGAACCAGCTCCCACTGAGGTCTTACCACTCTTTAGTACAGTGTTTGTGAAGAGGGAGGGCTGTCTACTCATTTCTGGTTACCTCCATCATCTCCACCCTTGTCTGATAAGGAAGTTTCAGTTCCTCTTGGTCCTTACCAGAGGATGTCAACTGGTAGCTTTGGATGTTCTCTGAGCAGCTGATATGCTCCACTCACTGTTTTGTGTTAAAAAAAAAAAAAGATGCTACAAAGTTTTAAAAAGTGGGAGAATTAACATAAAATGTTAAAACTTGTGCTTCTCTTTAAAATGCAGGAAATCTGTCAATATTGGGCACACAGGCCTCTGTGGAAGTAATCAGGTGGATCTGGACTCTGTAAACTTCCTTCAGGTTCAAAATCATATCCAAGTTAACAGTATTAACAGTATTGCTTTTTAAATTTTTTTAATTGAATTTTTGTGATTTTTCATATAATATGATTCAATGGTATTTTGATTCTCCTCCCCTCTCCGCACTTCCCCCCACTAACCCTCAACCAATTTAATATTTATCTGTCTATAATCTATCATCTATCTATCTATCTATCTATCTATCTATCTATCTATCATCTATCACCAATCTCTGTATCCATATCTATCTCATATATATATATTAAAAAATATGGCCTATAGTCTGGAGAGTTTTATTCATTTGTTTCAAGACACTCACTATAAAAGTCTAAGTTGGAAGCCTATACCTCTATCATCAAACTACAAAATCCAAATCATTGCCTGTCTGCTTGAATAATACAGAATCCTATATTCCTCTTAAATAGTGAAATGGAATGGACAACAGCAAACAAGTTAATGTCTCATAAATTTTGCTGTTTAGAATAAGGTTAACTTATAAAAGATGAAAACTATGAGGATTTGAATTCAGGACTGTCTGCCTCCAAAGCCCAAATACTCTCCATTGTACAATGAAAAATAGTATCACGAAATAAAATGGTAAACATGATTTAAAAAATATATTATAAATTCTATCTCACAATATGTTCCACCTATGAAGAAAATTCAAATAGATCAGGCACTCAAACTGCAGTAGCTGGGTGAGGTGGCACACATCTTTAATCCAAATTTCGGGAGGCAGAGGCAGGCAGATTGCTGTGAGAGTAAGGCAACCTGGGTCTATATAGAGAGTTTCAGTCTAGCTGGGGCTACAAGGAGACCCATCTCAAAACTAAAAAAAACACTAAAAACAAACAAACAAACAAACAAATAAACAAATGTAGTACATTGAGATCGCTTTTGTTCCATTTAAATTGCCCCAACCAACTATTTGACAAGGGAATTACATTTTATTGTAAAATATTTGATAATATAGTGTTATTTATTACCAAATAACTATCATAAGATTTCCATACAAACATAGTATTTATGTCCCATGGTGAATTTGATTTAAGTGGAAATAGTCTTCCATTAAAAATGATCAATATTCAAAATATAATACATATTTCTAGAAAGAAAAGTGTGTATTTCAAGTATAAAAACATGATTTCACATATGCATCCACCATGAAATAGTTAACACAATCAAATCAAAATGTCCACTATCTCAGTTACAATTCGTGTGTGTGTGTGTGTGTGTGTGTGTGTGTGTGTTGAGAAGACTTAAGATCCACTCTCTTCACACATTTCAAGAATACATTAGTATTAATTATAGTCATCTTGCTGTACATTAGACCCAGTAATTGCTTATTCTAGATAAATGAATCTTAGTACTCACTGACCAACATCTTCTCATTGTCTGTGCCCTTCAGCCCCTGGACACTATTATTCTGTTCTTTGCTTTTATCAGCTTGGCTTTTTTAGATCTCATGTATTTGGGAGACTGTTCAGTATTTGTCCTTCTATGTCAGGCTTGTTTAACTTAGCATAATTTCCTCCAGTTTCATTAGAGCTGTTGTAGTGGCAGGATTTCCTTTCCTTTAAAAGTTGTATAATAATCTCGTTGCATATATGACTATAGTACATTTCATTTATTAATTCATCCATCAACAGACACTTGCATTGTTTCTATCCTCTATTGTAAATAACACCTAACTAACCATTAGGCAAAAATATGTACAACAATAAACAAGACTGATATATGCTATTATAATAAAGTTATCAATAAATTTTAAAAAATTTTAAATTTTATGTGTATGCATGTATTTCCTGGATGTAAGAAAGTGCATTTGTGTTGTGCAATGCCCACGGAGGTCAGAGGAAGCTGTAGGATACCCTGGGACTGGAGTTACAGACAGTTGTAAGCTGCCATGTGGGTGCTGAGTTTCAAACCCTGGTCTTCTGCAAAAACAACCAGTGTTCTTAACCACTGAGCCATCTCTCCAGCCCCAAATCAATAAATTTCTAACATATGAAGTGTAATCCAAATGAATATAAAAGTTGTTAGGTACACTGTCAAAAGGGAAACTGTTTCATTGATGCTAAATGCATCTAGGAAGATGGATGTGGTCTAACATTCAGTTCTGAGAGTAAAGGAGGTGCTATAAAAAGTATGTATAGAAAGTATATAGAAGCTAAAAATAAAATTGGAATTGGAATGAATTCAGGAAATGGATCTACAAATGAAGTTTTCAGATGCTGAATAACTTGCTTATTGTATCACATCCCGATCTTTACCGACTCCTGTTCTCAGGTCATTATAATTCATCTGAAGACTACCATGATTCATTCCAAAACCAAAGAACTCTGGATATGAGCTCATCATCTCAGAGCAATTAGTAAAGGAAATATCTCTCACTATAAAATAAAGTGCTATGGAAAAATGTAATGACTTCTATAAAATATATCATTAGTCAGGAATATTTTTCTCATCAGATAATAATAATGATAATGGTTTATACTTTGCTATTCATAGGTGTAGTTTATGGCCAATTTAAGAACTTTTAATCTTTTCAGTTTTAGCTGATAATGACACGAACCTACTGTTGATTAAAATGGGGGAATGATACAGAAACCAAAATGTTTCCATACTAAAATGATCAGAATTATATTTTTCCAACCTTCTTAATCATTTGATCATGTATCATGTTAAAGTACCTCCATAAACACAGTGCAATGAGAAACACGAAAGTCAAGTTAAGCAGATACCCTCCTTACAGCTTCCACAGAAAGCCAGTAGTGACTGGTGCAGGCATGTAGAATGCCAAGGGTTATAGAACCCATCTAAACTCTTAGAACTTCATGACATAGGTGCCAGAGGTGGGCTGACTGTTGGGCAATTTAGAGGACATATTTCCTCCATAAATATTTCTTCATAAATCTCAGATCACCAGCACACACGACCTGAAAGTAACATCTCAAAAGTAAATTCTTAACAAATCCAACTATTGTAAATTCTTGGAAACTAGCATTGCTCATACAAAATCAAAATTGTGAGATAAAGGCTAGGCTCTCAGAATTCATGTTTAATCACTGTGGAGGTAATTCTTATATTGTGTATAGAATTCAAGGTTTTGTTTTTCTTCTTTCACTGTCTTTTGGGTTTTTTGTTTGTTTTGCTTTGTTTGTTCATGTAAGGTTTCGCATCATAGCAACTCACAGCAATCCTCCTGCCTTTCCCTCCTTGAGGTTCAGATTATAGAAGTGAGCCTCACCTCACTATTTTAAGTGTATTTTAAAATATAAAATATTAACCTCCTATACCATTTATTTTATGAAATCCTTTCTACATCAGTTAGGACAAAGAGACTAAAATGAAATTAATCTGTTATCCATAATTTTTTTTTTTTTGTCTTTTTGAGACAGGGTCTCCCTGTAGCCCCAGCTGTCCTGGAACTCACTATGTAGACCAGG
>NW_008360322.1:3303745-3307728 GCF_000622305.1 Nannospalax galili
ACCCAGCTCTGTCCATCTGCCCTGTCTTGGGCAGTTCATTACTGCATCTCAGCTTAGCATCTTAAAATGCAGATAACATTTTTTTTTTTTTTTTGGTCTTTTTGAGAAAGGGTCTCCCTGTAGCCCCACCTGTCCTGGAACTCCCTATGTAGACCAGGCTGGCCTTGAACTCACAGAGCTCCGCCTGTCTCTGCCTCCCAAGTGCTGGGACTACAGGTGTGCACCACCACACATGGCTTATTAGCCATAATTTTTAACATAATTGCCACTGAACAGTTCAGATTACTGTTTGGGGTTAGTTGCTTTCAGCTTTAAAGCTTTCTTTAGTATCTTTGTAAGCCATGTCTGCGTTGATGTTTTCCTGGGAATATACTTACTGTGATGCTGCTTCATAATTTGGTTCTGTTACTAGATGTAACATTCTTAGCTGGCATGGCTTATTAGCCATAATTTTTAACATAATTGCCACTGAACAGTTCAGATTACTGTTTGGGGTTAGTTGCTTTCAGCTTTAAAGCTTTCTTTAGTATCTTTGTAAGCCATGTCTGCGTTGATGTTTTCCTGGGAATATACTTACTGTGATGCTGCTTCATAATTTGGTTCTGTTACTAGATGTAACATTCTTAGCTGGCATGCTTTCCCTTTCACTTGATCACCCTGCTGTCCTCTGCTCACCATTGTTGATGGCTGAGGTCAGATGTTAACCTTGCAGGGGTTCCCTCACACTTGGTTTCCCACTTTACTATTGCTAACTCCATAGTTTTTTTTCTTTTCTTTTCTTTTTGACTTTCAATTTTGGGCTCTGATATATCTTGATGGATTCCTTTATGTTTACTTATTCTAGTTGGAGCTTGACTTTCTCAGATATATAAATTAATGTATTACCTCATTTTGGAATGTTTTCAGCCATTTTTTCTTGATATTTTATGCTTCCTTTTCTTTGCTCCTTACATCTTGTTTCGTACATGCTGGTACACTTAAATGATGTTTATGCTTTTCTGATATTCTGTTCATTTTCTTCATTATTTCTCCTCTCTGTTCTTCAGACTGTATAATATTTCTCAGTCTATTTTCACGTTCTTTGATTCTTTCCCTTACAGCTCAACTCTATTGCTGAGACCCTGAGTTTTCATGATGTCCCTTCTAGTTTTAACCCCAAATTCAAAGTAGTTCTTTTTAATAATCCATTTATCCATGTTCTCTGTTCCACAAGCCACCTGTCCTGCCTTCCTTTAATGATTCTTAAGTATAGCTCAGAGCTGGGCATGTGAATTAAACTGGATTGATCAACGATATCAGAAGAATCATTTAGAATGTTGGGACAGGGGATCTATTTTCTCTGATATGGTGTGGATGTGAAACCTAGGAGGGTAATTTCTTTTGTAAGGGAACTTACCCTGAGGATCAAGGTCAGATGTAGGACCATAACGAGAAAATACGCAAGGAAAGTAGCTGAAAACTCATGATGCCCTGAACTCTGAGTGGAGTAGCATTCTATTCCAAGACGCTATTTTTAATTTCATGTGTCAAGAAAGAGCACTTGTCAAGAGTTTTGACTTATTTTAAAAAGTATATAATATTTTAAACTAGCTAGAACATTTCTGAGAAGGAATTTCCCTAAGTGATAAGGGCAAAACAATATACCAAATAATTGGTTTATTCGTCGTATTTGTGTAGGGTGTATCTTTTGGGTTTTCCCATATACTATATGGGAAATTATTTCATATCAATAATTAAAATAGGAAAAAAGGCAGATGGATTTAAAGCTCTAAAACAGCATAAACACTAAATAAAAGTCATTTTAAGACAAACCTGGCTATGTAGAAGAGGATGGATGAGCACATCTTGACAATGTATTAGCATTTAGAGTGTTTCTAATGACATTGTTACATTTAATGGAACTTAGCAGATTGGGTTCTTTCCCCTTTGAATGAGTGGGCACCGTTCTCTCCTTTGCTAAGACAATTAGGGAATGGGGATTTGCAAATAATTCCAGAAAGAGAGGCAAATATAAAGACAGAAGAAAAAGCAGGGGATGTTTTATAAGCTTCGTGGGAGATGAGAAAAGTAAAGCAGATACATCAGGGTTAATGATTAACACATAGGAAATTAATTTGCAGGTCTGTTATCAAGAAATGAGAGAAAAGAATTAACAAGGAACATGCTCTAACCTTGTAAAGGAGGAGAAAGAAATGCTGGGAAAAGATATCAAATTTAAGAAGGGAAGGATACCCTGGAGAGCTTTGAAGCCCTTGTCATGTCACTGGGAAACCACATAACTTTTCGGATTGCCATTTGAAACTTTGCTTCCATAGTTACAGCTGTTTGTAAAATTATCTTTGATCCTACTTTGCTGACTCTCTACCCATTGGGAGACATACTGGTCTCTGCCTTCAGGATGTACAGTTTGACTCCTTTCTCCGGTTATTAAAGAGTCAGCAAGGAGGTAAGCTGGATCCAGGCACAACCACAGAGAAAGTCCACCGAGTTGCAAGACCAAGGGCTGGAAGTTTCCTTTTCACTTTCTATTAAAAGACAAAGTAGCCTTTGATAGTTCCAACAACTACTTCTTTGGACTTCCACTTTTATTATAAATGTTGACCAGAGTAAGGAAGAATGCCCAAATTGGTAGCAAAGTCAGTGGAAAAGAATGATATACAGCTGAATACGTTACATCATTTCTAAAAATTTCAATCTGTCACACACTCCCCCCCGTGTGTGTGTGTGTGTGTGTGTGTGTGTGTAATATTTTTTAAATTAGGCACTTTGGAGCAGTAGCCATAAATTACTTCCATTTCCTCCATACTTGCATTATATTCTCTCAAATTATTCTGTTGATCAAATAAAGTAAAAAAGAGGATAATTGCTAAAGACCACAGAAAAGCAAAAGACTCAGTGAGAAAACTTTCAGAGGCCGCGAGTAACTGATTTTCAGTGAATGGATACAGTGCATGGATTATTCTGCCATGGAGCAAAGTTGTTAAGAGTGTGAAACTGACACTACAGAGACTCAGAAGAGGGCATGATGTTCTTGCTGCTCACCTGTACCACCTTCGGCAGGGCAGACACTCTATCACCAGCATTTTCAGCACCTGAGAAACCTTTCACATGGTTTATTGTGAGACACAAATAAAATAATACATGAGAAACAGCTTTTTAAAATAATGTGCTACTGTATTAGTTACCTTTTCTATTGCTGTGATAAAAACACTGACCAAAGCAACTTATAGAAGGAAGAGTTTATTTGAGCTTAGGTTCCAGAGGAATCAAGAATTCACCTTGGCAGGGAGGCATGGTGGCAGGATGTGGCTAGAACAGAAGGAGGAGCACTCACTTCTTAAGTAGGCACAGGAAGCAGAGAGTGACTGGTAATCTGGGAAGGTTTAGGAACTCTCTAAGCCCTTCCCCAGTGTCCTCCAGCAAGGCCACACATTCTAAGACCTCCCAAAACAGCCCCACTAACTGGAGACAAAACGTTCAGCCTCCTATCGGGACATTCTCATTCTCTAAGCCTTTGGGCTTAGCACCACCACAGCTACCTACTAGGCTTTCTAGATTTGTGCATATTTGTCTCTAGAGACCAAGAGATATTTGTTCATGAAATCCACAGACTTTTTTTTTTTTTTTTTTTTTTAAAAAAAGCCCTATTCTTAATAATTCAGGCTTTTCACCCTTTAACAAGTACCACAGTCCATTTCTGCTGGTAAGATCAGCATAATTTTACTTTTTGTATTTTGCCGGCATTGCTGAGACTTTTGTAGTTTTTAATTAGTTGAAAAATGGTAGAAGATAGTAAGAATATAAAATGATTTGAGAAGTTAATTAAGCTAATGGCTAGAATTCAACACAAATTATTAGCACTAGGAAAAAAGAAATACTGTTAGTCATTAATAAGGCTATCTTAATAGGCTAATATATGTTTGGTACTTTATAATCATAAGGCAGATATGCATGCATAAAGAATTATGTAATTTATTATTTTA
>NW_008360322.1:3307779-3368038 GCF_000622305.1 Nannospalax galili
TATAATTTTTAAATGATGGTGTTTTACAGACTTTTCAGGAAACATGGAATTGTTCTATTAAGGAAACAACTAATGCTATCTGTATTACCCTACTTGAATTTATTGCTAAGGAAAATAAGTTCAGAGAGGCTGTATCTTATAGCCTTTGGGCTTAGCACCATCAAATAATTGACTCAGCCAGGCAATAATTTTTTTTCAGTTTTTCTCAGACCGCTCAATGTAGGAGGCAGATGCCATGTTCCATTGCTCTAACTGCCTTTGGAAATAAATCTAAAATACCAAGTTCAAGAGTCTTTCTTTTTAAGGCACAACAAATAAGAGAGTACAATTCCTATGAAGAAGAAAATAATAAAAAATAGCATAATACAAATTTAACTTAAGTAAGAGACTGGAGTACAAACAACTTGAAGCCCCCTATAGTTTGAGAAACCTATTCTAAGCATGTGGGGGGAAGGGTGTTATGTGCATGTTCCTGTTCACAAGCTTGACACACAAATATGGGAAAGCCACCATTGTAGCTTATAAGAAAAAAATATAAAAAATTTAAATTTTTAATATTTTAAATTCATTTTTATTTTTTAAAGTTATTAGTATTTTGCCTGCATGTATGCAAATGTGCCCATGTGTACAATGCCTTTAAAGATCAGAAGAAGGCAATGAATTCTTGGAACCATAGTTAGGGATGGTTGTCAGTCACCTGTGGGTGCTGAGACCTGAACCTGGTTCCTCAGCAAGAACAGTCAGTGCTCTTAACCACTGAGTCATCTCTCCAGACCCATACAACATACAACTCATTCAATCCACATAGAATATAGGAAAGCCGCCACTGTAAGTCATAAGAAAAAAAAAAAAAAAAAAACAGAGAATTTTAGAAAAATAAAAGGATGCTGGAAAGAAAGGTATTTAAATCAGTAGATTTCATGTGCATTTTGTGGATGACTATGACCTCTGGTGTTAATCTAGGGAAATTCCAGCATTTACAGGCCCTAATAGAAGGGAATGAAATGTGATTTTTCTTAAAGCTTGTCACTAGAAGTCACTGATCCTTGTTTTAATGACTTTCTCCCTTTCCTCCCTCTCTCCTCTTCCACTTACCCTCACAAATATAAGTATCTGCTATGTACAAAACACTAACCACATGGAAAAATATTGTCTTTGTTACTCTAATTGCTTAACTTTGCCATGTATGTGGTCTAAAAGCATATATAAGAAAAAGAAAAAAAACCTCAAAGTTATTGATATTTTAAGAGTCTGCATATAAGCGTTAAAGTTATCGAATTTTTAAAAAGAGAAATAGTGAACTTCGTAAACAGGCTCCTGTCATGACTTATAGGCATGGTCAAAATATGCCTCAACATTTCAAAGTTATGGTAAATCCGACTAAAAATACAAGAGTAGTTGGATTTAATCCTGTAGTTTCCAGGATTAGAAGAGGTTTATCACAGTCTCAAACACAGGCAGTTTTTATTAGCAAGGTGATGTTTGCAATGCATGATCATGATCAGCTCACTCCTTAATAGAAGGTCAATAAGGTCGGATTGATTTGCTCTCCCTCTCTGTCACACTGACTTCCACATTACTATTGTATAAACTTTTTCAAATATTGTCTAGGATGAAGCACTTACTACCAATTTTCCTGTTCTGAGGCTTCTCATGCCATGGGCCAAATTTTCATTTTCTTGTTTAATTAGTGCATCCTCTTTGAGAAAAGTGAGAATTCCATATAACTTCACCCTCAAGTTCAGTATATACACTTTGTTTCTACACAATTAAGGATACAATAACACCCCAAACTAAGGTGCACAAGCACACTTATATATTCTATAGCTAGTAACAGCTGTTACGCTATCTGGGGAAATGTACTCTTAAATCTAACTTTATGAACAGGTGAAAATATTAATTTGTGATACAGTTCTTTAAAGTATTTAGAGATAAAGATGAGTCAAACATTTTCACTCAACTATAAAGAGCCACTAAAAGAAGACTATATAAGACTTCTTAAGAAGACTATTTGTTGCAAAGTGTATTAACAAATATTGGATGGGTTTTGTGTTTGAATTAAATTCTCTTAGACCACACGGTAATAATTGGGAGGTTTTAATATTAAATTCAGTGTATTCACTTGAATTATTATTGTGGTGGTGGCAGGTTTTTTGTTTGTAGACAGGCTCTCTGTAGCCCCAGCTGGCCTAGAATTGGCTATGTAGGCCAGGCTGGGCTTGATCTCACAGAGATCCACCTATCCCTGTCTCTTGAGTGCTGGGATTAAAGACATACACCACCACACCAGGCTTGAATTGTTATTTTAAAATACAGAGTTTATTTAGCCTTTGCTGATGTGGAACTATGTAGAGCATGCTGGCCAAAACCTTGGGGCAATCCTGCCTTTGCCTCCAGAGTGCTGGGACTACAGGCATGTACTAGCACACCTGGTAGATTTTGCTTTTTAAAAGAGGACCTCCTATGTCCTAGGCTGACTTGAAACTCACTATTTAGCTGAAGATGGCATCCTCCTGCCCCCATTTCCCAAGTGTAGGGCTGCAGTCTAAGCAGTCACACCCTTCTTTCATTGAATTATTTTCAATAATATTGCTCCTCACACGTGCATTTATGAACTACCAGTTATCCTTAAAATCCAACAACTTTCATCATTCTAAAAATTGTTTCCCACTTCGGAGTTACAAAACAAAAATTGTAATAGATTATAAAGAACATTGTCTTCGATATTTAGCTACTGAAATTCTATTCTTGACCAAGACCATTAAGAAATTCACGTCCTGGTTATTCATTATCTCCCATCATCATTCTAAAAATTATTTGTTTCCTACTTTGGAGTTATAAAGCAAAAAAACTTGTAATAGATTATAAAAAACATTGTCCTCGATTTTTAGCTACTGAAATTCTTCTATTCTTGACCAAGACCTAAGAAATTCATGTCCTGGCTATTCATTATCTCCCATCAACCCCCTTTTTCCTTCTTAATTTATTACTTGCACTCATAAAAAATTTAAATTGCTTAACACATATCCAAAGAATAGCCTGAAATAAATTATTCAGTCAATGGCACCGAACACACACACACACACACACACACACACGCACACAAGCAGATACCAGGTAAGCAACTTTAAGGCAGCTGCTGAGTAGATAATCAAGAAATTGGATCCAGGTGAGAAGTCCAATTACTTAATGGGTGCGATCCACTTTCGCCTTAATTTATTGGTCTGTTATATAGTAAGCTCTATTATAAAAAGCATGCTTTGAAATCACAATTTTAAATGGAAACACACTCAACTGGCCGATTTCTTCTTTAAAAATAACCTTTAGAAGACAGGAATTTCAATTCACAAAGAAAAACAGATATGAAGACTTAAGATGGAGCATCAATAAAGAACTCGCAAAGGATCCCCTACCGTTTTGCCAGTGAATAGCTTGGGAAAAACGCACCATGGCAAATAAATATCAAAGTGCATTTTTTTTTTTACTGGTTTATTAGAGTGTAAAGTCTAGCAAAACACGCTGACCAAGGACAGCGTTTACTCAGTCTAGTCACTACCACAGCATTAGTATTAATTCGCAGTCAGAACAGCTTCGGTGTGCCTGCGCCAGGCCCCTTGCCCAGCCGCTGCAGTCTGGCTGTGGCTAGGATGCTCAGTGTCTGCACGTTAGTGACCTTCCTTTGTTTTGTGTTTGTGCTGCAGGTGTAGAGGAGGCAGAAAATCAGAGGAGCTGGCGGTCCGCGGAGGCCGAGCAGCCCCCAGACCCTGAAGCAAGCCGCATCTCCACCGCCGGAGTAGCCTTCCGACCTCCCCACTCGCGCTGCTCGACAGCCTGAGCGTGAGCCCGGGACCGGCGGCCGGGGGCGCTAGCCCCTCATGTTCTGGAGAACGAGCAAATGTGAGCGGGAGCTACCGGGGAAAGCCCTCCGCCCCCGCCTGGGGGACCCGGGAAGCCCGCGCGGGCTCCTCCCGCGGACGCCGGGGATCCCCTCCTCCGGCCCCGCCCCCACCCTCCCCCGGCCCGGGCGCCGGCCGTTAACCCTTTCCGCGCCGCAGCCTACTTGAGCTTAGCGCAGCCCAGCCCTACTCCAGGACCCTGGAGCCTGGCGACAGGGATTGATCCCGGCGCTAGGTCGGTTGGGATCTGGCAATAGCCGAGCCAGGTCTCAGGCCCTGGGCTTTCCCTCCAGCGCTGATACACTGGTATAACCAGACGCCAAACTTTTTTTTCTCCCCAAACCAGTGCCCCCGCAGCTACTTGGACAGCAGCCTGAAGCCCACTCTTTGCCCGACGAACCGGGAGAGGCGGGCATGAGGCGAGCAGGCGCTGTCACGAGGCCCTACATGGCGAGAGGGCGGATGAGTGGCTCGGGTTTCGCACTGTCCTGGCGCCTGCCCCATGGCCCGGGTGGCCGGACGTGCTGCAGTGCCCCAGGCAGGTCATTCGGACCCGCGCCTCCGGCAGCTGTCAGGGGGCGGTGGCGGCACTAGGGCGCTGAGCGCCGGTCTCCCCCTGCCCTGCAACCCATGGCTGTGCATGCGGAGTTCGGTCTTCCCAGCCATGCTCCCGCACGCGCGCCATCCGCAGGTGGAATCCCTGCGCTCCAGCACCCTCACCTCGGCCGGGCTGGCCTGCGCCCCCCGGGGTTTTCAGTCTGCAGCTTCCCCTCCCCACGTCTCATACACACGTTCCCCTGAGCCGCGCGCGCCGCAAACTCAGTCTCGGTCCCCGCAGGTGATGTCATGCCCATTGTTTTGGTGCGCCCAACCAATCGGACTCGCCGCCTGGATTCTACCGGAGCCGGCATGGGCCCTTCCTCGCACCAGCAGCAGGAGTCCCCGCTCCCGACCATAACGCATTGCGCAGGGTGCACCACCGCCTGGTCTCCCTGCAGCTTTAACAGCCCTGACATGGAAACCCCATTGCAGTTCCAGCGCGGCTTCTTCCCGGAGCAGCCGCCGCCGCCACCGCGCTCCGTACACCTGCATTGCCAGCAGCAGCAACAGAGCCAAGACAAGCCCTGCCCGCCCTTCGCGCCCCTCCCGCACCCTCACCACCCGCACCTCGCGCACCAGCAGCCGGGCAGCGGTGGCAGCAGCCCATGCCTCCGGTGCAACAGCTGCGCCTCCTCGGGTGCTCCGGCGGCGGGGGCGGGGGCGGGGGATAACCTGTCCCTGCTGCTCCGCACCTCCTCGCCCGGCGGCGCCTTCAGGACCCGCACCTCATCGCCGCTGTCGGGCTCGTCGTGCTGCTGCTGCTGCTCCTCGCGCCGGGGCAGCCAGCTCAATGTGAGCGAGCTGACGCCGTCCAGCCATGCCAGTGCGCTCCGGCAGCAGTACGCGCAGCAGCCCGCGTCCGCCTCCCAGTACCACCAGTGCCACAGCCTGCAGCCCGCAGCCAGCCCCACAGGCAGCCTGGGCAGCCTGGGCTCCGGGCCCCCGCTCTCGCACCACCACCACCACTCGCACCCGGCGCACCACCAGCACCACCAGCCCCAGGCGCGCCGGGAGAGCAACCCTTTCACCGAAATAGCCATGAGCAGCTGCAGGTACAACGGGGGCGTCATGCGTCCTCTCAGCAACTTGAGCTCGTCCCGCCGGAACCTGCACGAGATGGACTCGGAGGCGCAGCCCTTGCAGCCCCCTGCGTCCGTCGTAGGAGGTGGAGGCGCGTCCTCCCCGTCTGCCGCCGCCGCAGCCGCCTCGTCCTCAGCCCCGGAGATCGTGGTTTCGAAGCCGGAGCACAACAATTCCAACAATCTGGCGCTTTACGGAACCGGCGGCGGCGGCAGCACTGGAGGCGGCGGCGGCGGCGGCAGCGGGCATGGTAGCAGCAGCGGCACCAAGTCTAGCAAAAAGAAGAACCAGAACATCGGCTACAAGCTGGGCCACCGGCGCGCCCTGTTCGAGAAGCGCAAGCGGCTCAGCGACTATGCGCTCATCTTCGGCATGTTCGGCATCGTGGTCATGGTCATCGAGACCGAGCTGTCGTGGGGCGCCTACGACAAGGTAGGGTCTTGAGCCCTTGAGCACCGTCTGGGAACTGGAGCCAGGTGGTTGGGATGGACACTGGCGGGAACCCCATGCCTGCGGGTGGCGAATATCCCCCGGACCTGCTCCGGCCTGTCGGAGCAGCGGGTGAGGCTAGGACTAGCACCCCTGGTCCGCTGGGCAACTAGGAATTCCGAGCGCACCCAAAGTTCTCTGAGTGTTCAGTGCCCAGTGCGTCCAGGCACGTTCAGTAAGTGACTCTGAGAGTTGATGAGGAAAGCATGTGTGTTCCTCTCGTGGCACTCCAGGCTAGGAGGCACCTTTCGACCCAAAGTGCTTAACTCCAGAGGTACTTCCTATCTTGCTTTAGCAAGTCAGTTGCTGTGTTTTGGTCCATGATGGTGCGGACCTGCAGCCAAGCCAGGAGCCTTCCCCCGTTCCTGGTTCCTTTCAAATGGCTTTGAAGCTGAGTAATCTGCATCCTAGAGCCAACACAGCTTGCCCCCAGCCAAGTCCCTTATTTTGAGTGCACAGGACTAACTCTCTCTCTCCTGTCCTGGAAGGTGGTTAAAAGTGCTTCTTTCTTAACACTATTCCATCTGACTGTTGCAGGCGTCGCTGTATTCCTTAGCTCTGAAATGCCTTATCAGTCTCTCCACGATCATCCTGCTCGGTCTGATCATCGTGTATCACGCCAGGGAAATACAGGTAACTTAGGTTCCGCTGTTTATGAATGATCCCAAGCCATGCAGATAGCCTGGGGGAAAGCAGGGCAAGCAGGGGCCTTTTCCAAACCACTGTGTCCTTGCTTGAGGGTACAGAAGACACATGCTGGGTTCTTATGTCAGCACCTGACTTGTTTTTGTTTTTAGAAAGTTAAAAAACAAAATAAGCCAATGTAGCACACAAACAGGCAGTCATTTATGGGATGTCCTTGTTAAAGTCTTAAGATTTCAATCTTATTTAGGTAGATATTACTTCTATCAGTCATGTTTTTTAAAGGAGAGTTAAGCATCATCCTGAGTCTGTACAGTAAACATGTGTTCTTGTTTGAGACACTTTGTCGTAATGAGTACATCATTATGGGAGCTCTTGTCCATCGGTATTGCCTTCTATAATGTGGCATTGGAAGAAAGTTAGCTCATGATGCTGATGGTTTATATCTGCATAAGAAAAGCTAATGCTTTTCTGTATCTCTCATACATTTTGCAATAATTCACTTAGTCCACAAATTTGGAAAGGCTACTAGCTTAGTAGATTATTAGTTTCAATTGTTGCATTTTAAATGCCACTTAAAAGTTAAGGCCACTGACCTCATGAGTTGTCTTGACAGGGGAATATTTATTTTGTTCTTTTACATTTGGGAGCAGTTGACAAAATCTGCTACTCAAAAAATGATGAGTTACCTCCTCAGTTGTTCACTCTAGCCCACAGTCAGATGAGTGTTAAAGTTTGGGGCTTAAAATGACTAGAGTATTCAAAAATCAGATTGAAATTTTCAAACTTAGAATTGATAAGAATTAGAGCCATTGTTAGGCATTTGGGTACAGTGAGAGACTAGGATGCCATCAAATTTAGGTTGCCTTCAAACAGAACAGTGCATGGATTTGTCATACAGCTTACTCTCAACTCAAGTTAAATTATTTTAAAGTTAGTAATTAGCAAATGTACACTAAAGATTAAGAAACTAATTTAATCATCTCCCTAAGAAAATATTCAAATAACTCCAAATGAGGAGGAAGATATGACTTCATTTCACTTTCCTGTTTGCTAAAACTTTGGAAAGTGTTTTTAAAGGGATGAGGTCAGGGAATGAGGATAGAGCAAAGGAGAGTTTGCTGAATGAATACTAACACTGCACTGGTAAAATAAGGCATGCATGGGTGAATTGTTAATCCTAAGAATTTATATACATTATCCTTTACTTTAGTCCTTGTGATGGTCAACTTTGGAGAGTCTTTCAAATGTTTTACAGTGCTACTATGATATAATTTAAACATGAGACCTTTTCACTTGAAAAGTAGACAGAATTAGAAGTACAGAAATGATTCTTGGACTTAGTTTACAGACAGGGACAAAGGAAGTGAGTAGCTTTGCCAGATCAAGATCCCAGTGTGAGAGCAGGCCCTGTCCTAGCTTCTAAACTAGGCTTTGTTCTGCTGAGCTTTGCAGCTGCTTGCCCAAAGCCCTGCAACATAAGCAATGATTTATCTGTTTTCCTAAAGCTTGTTATATGAATAGAGTTAAGCTTAAAACATTAACTCTAGGATGCTATTGTGTGTTTTTAAAGAATTAAACAACTTAAAAATATTTTGCATGGCGACTAGCATGGATTTTTTTAATCCATTATGGAATGAAAGAGCTTGTATTTTTAAAAATTAAACATCAACTTTCCCAGTATTGACTGTTCCTTCTGAAAAGTGCACAGCTAAACAGGCATTGAAAGGGGAAGGAACTTTGCCTGTGTTATCCTCAAGTACACAGTGTCTTCTAAAAAACATGACCTTTTAAAGAATTATAGAGAGGTCTTTTTGTTTTTGACATAAGTGTCTAAGAGGACTGCTACATGTTAATTATATGTCCTAAAATTTAATATGGTGAGAGAATTCTAGAAATGTATACAAGAAATCATATTTAATATTTTAACAGATTATTTTATGCTTGAAAGCACTGCCCTTATTAGATAATTTATATTTTTTTTCTATTTGCTGATCAGGGTAGTAGAACACGCATGAAAATGAGAGGACCAGGGGTTGGCCTTCTGGTGAATACACACAGTGAACTTATTTACTATTGCTCACATAGATATCACAAAATGCTATGTTTTTAAAACTGGGTTTATGTATGTGCTGTATGTACTATGTATCTCTGATATACCTCTCATGTCTGTTACATTTCAAGATAGATGCTTGGGTAATAATAATTTGTTATTTTGGATGCAGATTTTACACTCTGTGTTTGATCAAGAGGGATTTCAAATTCTTATCTGAAACACATCTTTAAAAATTACACAAAATGGGCTAGAGAGCTGTCTCAGCAGTTAAGAGGGCATACTGCTCTTGCAGAGGACCTGAACTTGGTTCTCAGCACCCACATCTCCAGCTCCAGGGGTATCCTCAGCTTCTTGGGTACTGGCACGCATGTACACATACTACCCCTCTACAATACACATAATTGAAAAATAGAAAAATTAAAAGCTCCCTTAACACTTTTTAGTAAGATAGAAAAGGACCAAATACAAGGGAAGACTCTGAGTTAGAAGTCAAGGAACACCAAAAAAGGTAGGAGGTTCTCATTTGCCCAAAGAACATAATACTTTGCTCCAAAGCTCAGTGAAACTGAGTGTACGTGATTATGTATATTCATGGAAAATGATTAATTGTGCCCTTCTTTCAATGTTATTGGTATCAATATGGGAAGTATATTTCTTTTATATAAAATTTTAAATTAATGGACACTTCAGCGTTTATTATAAAGAATTCTAAATATGATGATTTAACTCAGCTGAGGAAGTAAGAACAGGGTATATGCTGACATTTGGAGCATTTTCTTGAAGGGAGGATTAGCAAAAAAAATGACAGTTTTTGTTTTTTGTTTGGGCATATCAGTATGATAATTGAATAGTGACAGCTAGCCAGTGTGAGTTTCTGGTGTGTGATAGGATTTCCCATTGCATTCAGGAAAAGTCAGTGTTTTAGTTGATGTTCTGATTTCTTGTCTACGGGAATCAGTTAACCAAGCTTGGGAGTCCCTGACATTTTCATGGAGAACCTTGGAAAGCAAGTCAGTGTGACCTTTTATAAAGTGTTTATATACACTGTGGTAAAATAAGACGGTCCAGGTGAGTCATGGGTGGAAGTGCTTGGATTAAAATAGTGTGATGGGGAGGCTTTATAAGCACAGGGCTCAGTAAATTGCAGCTTTGGTGTCACTTTTCAGTACCACAGACAGCTCAACGCACCAGCTACATAGTTTCCTCATTCACTAATGACTTTCACTCCTCACAACCAAAATTGAGATGACATTTTTTCTTTCTTTTTTTAATCAGAATGCCTATATAGAATCTAGTAGCGTGGGAACAGATTTTTCAGCTGAGTAGATATCAGACTCTTATAAATACCTATTTGTGCTTGTTTTCTATATCAGTGAGTAAAGCCAGAAGAAAAGAAATGCAGGAATAATGAATCTATAAATAAACAAACTTTAATAAATGCTTATGTAATCATTATCTTTTGACAAAGGCGAATGGCGGTAGGGATTTTTAAAATACAGTGTAGAAATGTTTCTTGATACTAAATAGCTTTTTATCTCACCTCTCAAGGTCAAATAATAGGACAAGCAGAAGCCTGATTTCCAGTGACTTTTACTTCTGCTCTTACCCCTGCTCGAAGGATGGAGATGTTTTTTAAAAGAATAAGTATAAAATAACTTATATGCTGAAGAAAATTTATATGTAGATTTAATTTACTCTTTTTGCTTTTATTGCAGTACCATTTTTCTTATGGCAGTATCTTTAGTAAAAAACAGAGTTGCTTGGTATTTTTAGATTTGCCAACACAAGATTATAAAGTCTGAAAGGAAGTCCTGTAAACTGGCACCTGGTCGTTATGGTTCTTATGGAACTCAGAAGAGTGGCAGGTACTATAAATTAGAAGCATTTTTGTAACATAATTATGTGATACATAATATTAAGGAAACTAGTTTTCTTTGGTATCATTTACAATGGAATTACTACGCACTACATTCAAGTTAGTTTTTTGAAGATGAATTATTAGGAGGATGGAAATTAAGATTTCTCTTTACTTGTGCACCAAGTCCCCCCAGAGGAGGAAGAAACAGGAGAAAGAGGTGTCTTAGTGACCTATAATGTCTCCTGGATGGTTGGCGAGGGTTGACTCCTCATTGATTGATATCAGTGGTTCTCCCTGTGAAGGATGAGAAAATTTACTTTCCTATTTCTATAGGGAGCAAGAAAATGATTCAAGACTATGAAGAAAATACTGCATATAGCTCTTATTATTCTTTATATAACAAATACGAATAGTAAAAGTATTCAAATAGTGCAGAATTTAATGAGAAACTGAAAATCACATTCAGTGTATGTTTGGTTCTGTTTCTCAGATGTAACCACTTTTAAGGTTTTTTATAAATATTTTATTATTTTTATTTTGGGGGGATCTTTTTGAGACAGGGTCTCCCTGTAGCCCCAGCTGTCCTGGAACTCACTTTGTAGACCATGCTGGCCTTGAACTCACAGAGATCCACCTGCCTCTGCCTCCCAAGTGCTGGGATTAAAGGTGTGCACCTGTGTATGCGTGTATTGCCTGCATGTAGGTAAGTGCACCCATGCATGTCATACAATGCCCGCAGAGGTCAGAAGAGGCTGTCAGATCCCCTGGGACTGGAGTTACAGTCAGTTGTTAGCTGCCATGTGGGTGCTGGGATTCAAACCTGGGTCTTCTGCAAGAACACCAGTGTTCTTAACCTCTGGTCAGTTGTTAGCTGCCATGTGGGTGCTGGGATTTGAACCTGGGTCTTCTGCAAGAACAACCAGTGTTCTTAACCTCTGAGCCATCTCTCCAGCCCCCACTTTTAAGATTTTTATGCATCCTTTCAGAATTTCTAAAGTAAATACACACACACACACACACACACACACACACATATATATATATGGCATTTATTCTTTAATATATCTTGGAGGTGTTTCCTTATCAGCATCTTGAGACCTGGCTCATTCTTCTCGTGCAGCCGTGTCTTATATTATGATTCTGCTGTGTATTGCTTTGCCAGGTGTGTTCTGGGTGTTGATGGGCAGTTTGGTATATTGATTTCTTTACACATCTGGATATTATATACACATATATATCATATATCATATATGATCATTTCCAGAAGTCAGAGTGCTAAATCAGTATTAGGGCCAGGGCTGTAGTCAAGGCTAGAGCATATGCATACCATGGGCAAGACCCTAGATTTGAGCCTCAGCACCAAATGGCTCTTCATAAAGATCAGAGCTTCTATTCCTGCTTTCCTGTGTTTTATTCCTCAACAGCATGTTTGTCCTCAGACACTATATTACTGTGTTGTTGTCTTTTGCTTTTCAAGTTTATTGTCTTCCTGAAAAAATAGTTTGGGATAAAAAATTATTTAAGGACAATGTTTATAACCTCACAGGTTTTTTTTGCATCTGTTTTGTAGTTTCTAGCAGTACATTAATCTAGTCTTCTTAGAAACTGACTAATTATTGCAAATACACAATCAGAAATATGTAACATTTTTTTTATTCTTTTGCTTAAAAAGTTTGAAGGAGGTTGGGGAATCAGAAAGAAGACAAACATTAGGAATTATCTTAGATTGGTCTTTGGCCTCTGATCTATCTATAAAGCTGATAGAAGTTGTAGCTACAGGTTGACTCTGACTTCACAAGATGCTGTGGTGGGATGTTCACCTGTACTGCTTTGTCATGTGATAAAGCTCAGTGGCTGATTTGATATTACCCATAACCTCCACATCAGTAGCAGTGATATCCCGAAGCCTTTTGACTTTGTGTATACACTGTAGAAATGATATCACTCAGGACTAATTTTCCCCACCTGCCTGTGTAACGATGTCTACATTATTAATGGGTGTGACACTAAATAAAGTGATCCTGGTGTGTTTACAGAGCAGCATCACAAATGAATGAAGAGTGGGACTTTAAGGTTACCACAAGAGCCTTTGCTAGAGCTTCTATCCCATTTCTGGGCCTCTTTTGTATGGTTGGAAGGAAAAAGCTCTGAGAGCTATCACCATCCATACCACAGTTGGCAGGGTGGACAGAGGAAGCCCGCATTGATTTGATGTCAGGGAAGTTACATTTGGGCAGGATAAAATGTGGTTTTGTGGAACTTTTTAGAGAGCATTTCTACTTACTAGAGAATATGATATTTGTTCCTTTGAGGATGTATTTCAACCCGAAATTCCTTAAGAATTCTGTTTCTAGGACTAGAATCTGCATGGAGGAGAGTGACCTTAACCATCCTTTGACCTAATATCTCACTCAGCATGAGAACAGCCTTCATGCCATCTTGGTAAAAGTAGCCACCCAGTTTCTCCTTAATCCCTCTTCTTGTAGGGCTGTCTGTTCCATCATTAAACATCAGTTTAAAAACTTTGTAAGAGGCTGAGGAAGACGTTCTTCATGTGTTGAAGTCTGGTTTTATACATTCTATGATCAGTGTTTTAAAGATTTTGAGACTGAGGCAGGAAAATTGCTGTTGAGTTCAAGGCCATCCTGCGATACACAGTGAACTTGTTTCAAAAAGTAAAAGCTAAAACCTCAAAACAGCAACAAAAATTTGAGCTCTTCAACTGCAGTGATGAATAAGATGGAAAGGCCCTTTTCCTCCTTCAAACTGACACTCTAAGGATGGATTAAGGAGGGAGAGGATACTAATTTAAAAAAAATCCTTGCAAATGTGATAAATACAATGATAAGGCTAAAAAAATGTCTGAAGCAAATTGGGGTCAGGGAGGACTCCCTAAGAAAGTGGCATTTAACTGAAACGGAGGAACAGAAATAGCCAGTGTCTATAGAGTCTAGGAGAGCAGCCCATGCAAAGGCCTGGCGACTAGGTGGAGCTTAAACAAAGGAGAGCAAATACTGTGCTCCAAGGCAACTGTGACATGGTACTGAACATGGTCGGAGGGAATGCAGGTGCCTAGTATAGAACCCTCACAAGTCATGGATTTTCAGTGCACTGAAGAATATAAGGTAGAGAAGACTCATAATCCAACTTAATGTTTCAGAAGCATTGTTTTGCTTTATTTTGAACTGAGGGCATTGTTCTCAAAACTGGTTAGGTATCTTGGAAAGTCCATGCTCTAGAAAGAGCTAGTGCTCACTGGTCATTGGCAGTGATAGTAGATATGAGAACAGAGATTATTTAAGATCCACATTGAAAGTAGGATGAACTTATTCATGAATCATGGATCTCATGTGCCAGGTGAGGGAAACACAATATAAAGACGATCCCAGGAGTTCTGGCTAGAACAAATGGGTTCATGATGCGGAAAAGGGAAGGTTTATAAGGCTTGATGGCACACTCCTGGAATCCCAGCTACTCAAGTTGCTAAAGCAGGATGATCATGTATTCAAGGCCTGCATAGATTATGCATAGAGTTCAAGGCCAGCCTGAACAACTCAACAATACCCCATCAATCATTTTTAATGGTTGGGCCTATAGCTCAGGGAATAGAGTGCTTACTTGTCAAACATACACAAAGCCTTTGGTTCAGATTCCAGTACTGAAAATCCAATTGAAGATTCAAATCTAAGGGTAGGTTGTGGAATCTGAAAATTGTTTCAATGTACAATATTTGAAATGCGACTGGATATATATATGAACCTGAGGTTTGGAAGAAAGGTCTGTCCTGGAAATTTAAATTTAGGAGTCATCAATATCAACTAAGCCCACAGGAATTGATGAAATCACTGAGAGGGAACAGTAAAATGAGAAGGCTGAGAGATGATCAGATCATTTTCTGACATCTGGAGGTTGAGTAAAGGAGGACCTAGAAAAAAAAGAAGGAACTGCCACAATGGAGTGTTTTCAGGAGAGCACTTTACTTTGTGTTGAATATTGCTCTGGCCTGCTAATTGGGGTGCAGAAGTGCTTTTTGGATTTGGTGAGTTGAAGGTCATCACTGACATTGCTGAGCAGTTACAGTGAAGTGATAAAAAAGACAAACTATAATTTCCAGTATAGCAGAATGAATTGATTCTTTCACAGTGTCAAAGAGCACACTTTTAAACATTGCTTAGGTCACATTAAATGTTCTCATGCTTAAGTAGTCCTGGCTTTGTTTCTTTGAATATTCCTGATGCAGCTTTGAGTGCCCCTGTTCACATTCTTGACATACCATTTGGTAAATTTCTTCTTTAAATCAGGTCAGAAGTGACCCAGTCTATCCAGTTAGCAATCACCAAAAAACACTGCATTATAACAGCTGTTGCTGATCAGAAGTGGTCATGCTTCACAGGAACTGTTGTCAAGTGACACTTTAAAATCATTATTGACTAAATGAGTGACTTTACATCTAAAGACCCTGTTAAGTAGCCTTCTGGCTTCATAGCAGCCCTACTGTCAGGATTGTTTGAATCATAATATCCCAATGCTTATGTGATACATACTTCTTCAGGTTTAGTAAGTCTTGTGTGTGGATGGTCTGTGGAATTGTCAAGGCCTTAGTGTCCACGCCAGGGCTATGTTCTATTACAAAAATATCATCCCTGTCAGTGGTTCTTAGCCAGATTGCACACTTGACAATGACATATGTAACTTCTCTTTCATAGTTTTGGGTTGACTACAAGTTTTAAAAGTCTACCTTTGGAGCCTATGCTGCAGCATGCCTGAGCCAAGGCCAGAGCTCAGAAGCAGGCCTTGTGTTGTTGTGCATCTATTCATCAATGATGTTTGATGCAGCCTTCCAAGGAGTGGCAGCTCTGTGAGCTCTATTAATTATACTCCCTCCCTCCTGTGGGTTGCCATTTCCCTACTTTTTCTGCAATAATATCATGAGCACTATCTGTTCTCTTGCTAAAAAGTCACGTATTTTAAGTGACTTACAATGTCATGATCATCCTGACTAATGATATTCAAGGACACAAGGCTGATTTGCTTCTAATTTTAAGCATTACCATCTAAGTTTCATGGCCTAATACCATTCCTCTTTCATTTTTTTTTGTCTTTTTACTCCAGGTTATAAAATTAATATCTATTTCATGTTGGAAAATTGTAACACATAGGAAAATATAAAAAGTCTAACAATTAGACTAATCTCACCACCCATAAGTGATGGCTGTTCCTGTTGGATTGTACACAGGTAGAATAAACAGGCATATATTTGCCATGCATCTGTAAAATGAAAATGTGTTTTTGATGTGTTTTTCCATGGCTATTTCTATGCTATTGTATGTTCTCAAGAGCTGTGACTTTTCTCCTACCATGTAGATGTCCTCAATTTAATTCTTTCCCTTATTTTTGTATACTTCAAAATGTCAGATACGTGTCTTAAAAATAATTTTTATATTACTAAATTGAAGACAAACTTGTTCTGAGTATCTCTGTGATTTCCTAAGGATAAATTATCAAGAGAGCCATTATTCAGTTAAAGGATATTACTTTAAACAACTGCAGTTTATATAGTTATCTTCTCAAAAGTTTATATTACTCCTTTTATTACTGGAACCACTTGCAATCTACTTCCTTAGATACCAGTGTGGTGTTTTCTGTTGTGTCTATGCACAGGGTACCAGCTAAGACTTTGAGCACTGTGCTTTTCTGAAGCATAGAAAATAATTCTCCACAGTCTTGGTTTTTAAATATCGGTTGACAGTTTAGGGAGGGCTGTCCCTGTTTAATAAATAACGTTTACATAGAAATAACATGGAAGAAATATTTGATGATAAACCTGGTCCATATAAAAACTATAATTTCTGAGATATTTCTCTATAAACTTTCCTTTGGCACAGGATGATGTGACTGTGGTTTGAATTGTTTACTGTATTTGCAACATGGTCTCATGGCTTTGTGTTCTGCCTGGAGCCATTCAGTCTGGATTCCATCCCAGCTCTGCCACTAATTAACTGTGTGACCTTGGACAAGTTACTTGGTCTCTGAGTCTGAGTTTTCTTGTCCAAGAAATGGGGTGATCGAGTCTCTGTCTCATTGGTGTAATGAACATTACATGAGCTAATTCCTGAGGGGCACTTAGGGCACTGCCTGGATGTGGTGAGGTCAGTCACCTGTTAGCTGCTGATTGTTTGCTGTTTTGAAATTTGCTGGTGTAGAAGGGGAGGAATTGGAGCTCAGCCACTCCAGGTTTTGGGAAACAGTGATAATTTGTTTTTCATTACCTAATTTATGAGAAGAGACAGATAAAAAAGTAAGCATTTAAACTGTTTAACATTAGTTTATTAACATGTTAATCCTCACATTTTTAAATGACTCCTTTTGATCTATATTAGACTTTGTGTTAGCAGAATTCATTCGGATTTGTCCTGTGAAGAAGTCATCTATCTTTTGGTGTTGGGGTAGCCTACCTGTAATCGAGTGTTAGAGTTTTGAGATTTTTCTGTCTGAGAGTTTTTAGCCACTCCTGTTGTGGCTTCCAGCTGTAAGCATAGTTCTTTCTGAGCTGAGTTAACTCCTTCAGGTCATACAACTGACTCCATCTCCTCACCACTAATTAGGACCCTAGTGACCTAAAAGAGTTAAGCAGGCACTCTGAAAAGTAAGCATAGGGATTAATTTGGATAATGGAAAAATCTGGCATTAAACCCCTGCTGGAAGGAGAGAGGTAGAAAACAGCTAAAGGCAAACATGTAAACTACAGCCGTACTTGTGTCTGTCCTCACTGTGGCTCTACCAGGGTTTATTTAAATTAAGAGCTCTCCAACCTCCCTGCATTGGGTTTACTTCTAGTGAGAGTTTGGGTATTATGCCACTGCCCCTGACCAGGGTGTTTGGAGTGTGGTAGTTTGAAAGAATCAGGAAGAAATTTGTGTATCAACATGACAAGTGATACCACATATGTACCAAGCTTACATCCTCCTGTTTCATTTTAAACAGTCATCAGTTAAGTGGTTATTATGTCTGGTTTTGAGCAACATGTTGTTGTTCAGTTAGTTTTGGACTTTGTTTTTGAATTCATGGAACACATTGGGTCTTAAATTTTGCAGGCTTTGACCTTCATCACACAGACAAGTTCTCACAGCTAAAACAGTATATCAATAATGTCTCCTTTGCTTTCTTGAGGATTTTGAGTATTTTACCCACTTATGTATTTATCTGTAATGGCTGTCTTGTGCTAAAATTAGGTTGCTTTCAAATAATTTGTTTATTTGAATATGGGTATATGGTTTTAATTGGTTACTCCAATATTCATTTTCTGTCAGAAAGCTTTCATGCCCCAAAGAAAGTCTAATAAAGATTTGCATATTAGTTTTAGCACAAGCATACTGACTGTACTTTTGTTAGAAGGTTTGCTTATCATGGTTTTGACCCTGAATGGCACTTTTCTTCGAATAGTGTCTGTTGTCATGGGAGTCAAATATTACATGCAACTAATTATTATGTTATGAATTTTGTTATTGAATAATTGAGGGAACTTATATTCAACATTGGATTTATTTTTATGGTCACAGAATATTTAAAATATTGAAAACAATTATTAGCCTATTATTGAATTTGTATACTTAAAATACAAAATATAAAACTGATTGGTATTGGATTTGTAGTAGTTATCCCCTGCTTTTCACTATCTGGTACTTCTAAGTATATGCCCAAGCAAAGCTACTGTTAGGAAATTTAATTTATGTGGCATTAGCTATATAACTTTAACACTGAAATTGCTGGCTTTTAGAAGCTTGCCATGGAAAAGCAACTTATACTTGGAAAAATTTCTCATATCAGAGAGCAAGAATTGACAACTGTCTTTTGAGTTAGGAATATATATATATATATACATATTACATAAACATATATACACAAACGTGTGTGTATATGTGTGTGTGTTCTATATATTATTGGTTTAAACTTTAGCTGTCTCCTTGAGCATGTTGTCATGTTATGAATTTTCATCCTGTTACTGAAAATATTTTGGGTTCAGAGTTTTTATTCTCATTAATATTTTAGTCAAGGACTTAACTATTTTCATATAGCAACATAAAAGAAGATATTTAATGGATATGTGTTTGAGTGAACTACCAAACTTTAAGCAGTAATACTATAAAGAGAAATCCCTGATACACTTTTTTTTTAAGAGAAAAAACTACAGCAGCATTGTATTCATGGATGAAAGGGTTTTTATTTTTTTGTATTTTTCATTTCTTTGATTTGCTGTTCACGAGTTCTTCGGGGTTTGTCATTTGTAAAAGGCTCAATTTTCTGTATTCATTTCGTCTTTTCCTTCAGGATATCTATTTTACACCGTATCTTATCCTTCTTGACAACTATTGTCCTTTTCAGCTGCGGAGTTTTGCCCACATTCTGCCTTACATCTTGATATCTGTCTCTTGGGTATTCCTTACACTGGAGGACAAGGATGCAGCCCATCTGCTTTCATGTTCACTGTCTTACTTGGCTCAATATGGAACCCAGTTTGCTTCAGCAGCAGCTTTTTAGAAATAATTTATCCACTAACTGTACCTCATTACAGATTTATCCAGTTAGTCACATAGGGAAAGGGGACAAGTGTTTGAACTTGGTCCCTGGAGTCCATGTTTGAACACCCCTATGTTCTGCAGCAAACCGCTTGTCTGTACCATTGCATCTGAGCTCAGGTGGTCACAGCAAGCAGGATGCTCTGCATGAAGCAGAGAGAGTAGGCTCATCTTCAGGACCCAGGTTATGATGTATTGCTATATGGAAACAAAGTTCATCAAATGAGAAGTAGGGTCAGGAGGCTGGTGGGCTGGGAGTAATGGATTCAGCCACCCATGTGGAATATACTCCAGCTGCATCCCAGACTGAATGCAACTTTTTATTGACTTGTCCCTATCTCCTCTTTTTTTTTTCTATTGGTGTGAATGATGATGTACACCTTCCCAGTGGGACCCAAGCAGCTGATGATTTTACCCCTCTTCTTAAGAATGAAGTCTTCATTACCAAAATGATAATAAGAAAGCAGGTTTGAGCTGATCTTAGTGGCACAGGCCTGTAATCCACCTATTCAAAAGGTTGAGACAGGAGAAGAACAAGTTCAAGGCCTGCCAGGGTTATATAGTGAGTTCAAGGCAAGTTGGTGAGATCCTTCCCTATCTTAAAATAAAACGTAAAAGGAACATTAGGGATGTGGGCCTTGGGATCAGTCTCAGTAACACACACACACACACACTTTTAAAAACATCTTTTGGACTTTATCTAGTTGATCCCTCAAGGAGGAGCCCAGCCCACTAGCAGTCTCTGTAGCTTTGTGCTTGGTGTGTTTACATAACCCATCCTCTCATTGCCTGTTTCCATTCTCCCCACTTGTTTTCATTTGGGAATATTCTGGGGAAACACATGTTGTGTTTTGAGACTACCAGCCATGTTAGGATTCCCGATCTTCCTCTGGTCCTTAAGGGACTTGAGGATATGTGAAGATCACTGTTCTCAAATACCCCTGGGTGTGCCACCCTCCGCACAGGGTGGAAACTAGTATGAACATAATATTTTCCAATTGTGGTGGATCCTTTCTGTCGCTTGTACTTGCATTCATATTAGATGTTAAAACTTCGTGAAACCCACTGCTTGGAGGTGATAGATGTCACCTGGCTGGGCCTGTTGCTCTTCAACAGGGTATGGGTAGCAACACTAAGCAGAGCTCTGTATAGGACTGTGTAGAAGGAGAGATCAAGTGTACATCTTCTATGTAGACAGCCACATGTGATTTTGGAACCCAGCCAAGGACACAGTGAGAACTTTGGCTCTGGGTCCACAGATACTTGGGTTAGAACTTGGCTAACACTCTTATTAGAGTGTGTTAAGGAGTCAGTGAGACAATACTGATGATGGAGAATGGACGTGACACCCAGCACATCATAGCGTTCAGTGAATCCTCACTCCCCCCCTTCTTCTTTCATCATTTGTATTGTTAGTCAAATATTTTAACCATATAAAAGCAAAGTTTCAAGTCCCAAGTTCTAGTGTAGGGACACAGAGTAATAATGGGCTGTTTTGAGGAAGCTGAGCTAAGTTCTGTTAGACAAAGACATGGAGCAGAGAAAGCAAATACTTAAATACTTAACTGGCACAGGGGTTGGCAAAGTTCACTGCCCCCCGCTGCTGCAACAAATCTAGCCTATCTGTTTTAACAAATAAAATCTCATTGGCACACAGCCTGCACATTTAAGGGATACAGAATATTGCTTCATTTTTGCTTCAATAGCAGAATCTAGTAGTTGCAACAGAGACCATTTGGTAGGCAAAATAAAAAGCCTTTACTCTCTGGTTCTTCATAGAAACAGTTTGTTAACCCTTGAGGTAGAAGAGGACAGTCAACAAAATAAAAGAGAAGCATAGTTACGTGATTCTTCTGCCTTCACAGCAAGTTATCGTCTTCTTTGCTGGGTTGTTTCATACTGAATGTGCAGTGGTCTGAGGTTCAGGAGCACATGCCCTCTGAAATACAAACCTCTTAGGTGATAGTCCTCTGACATGTCAGAGTTTGCAGACTTCCTAGGCTTGAGGTGAGATCCCATGTTGGTGTCAATTGACATCATCAAACTTGAGTAAAATGGGTATGCATAGAGGCTTTTGGAGGCACAGAACTTAAGGCCATTCTCAGAGAGGCCTGTGAAGAGAGACTGATATTGTATAACTCAGTCTTAGAAAAGCTGTGACTTATACTGTCCATGCCTCTGTTGGTATGGCTTGCCTGATTCAGGAAGGGAAGCCTGCTTGTTTATATTTCAAAGAAAATCTTTTAGAGTTGACTGTTTTCTAATCATAAATTAAAGTGAGAAATAGTAAACCATGCTTTATTCATTTATTTTTTATGGTCTGGCATTCTGCCAAGATGTATAATTTATTAGTTCGTTTGCTGATTTCTGTTCCTAGTGATTAAAGGCACATTTCACTATGTTCTCCCCTCTCGGCTGACTCCTGGGCACTCCCCTTGGAAGTCCTGCAAGGTATTGTATATACCTTGTATATGGGGAACTTACCCTTTCCTAGCCAACCTTGTCAGTCCCCCAGGCTTCCTAGCTGTCTCTTATATTCTTCTTGAAGAAGGGCACCACCACTCACCACCACTCAAAGGCCTCAGGGAGGACTTTGCTTTCTCCTGTCCCACTGGGTCCTCTCCCTGCCCTCCCTCACATGGCTGGGTCCCGTGGTGGCTTCCTACACAGTGTATGCATAGTCGTCTCTCCTTTCTGCAGACAAGTGCAGGCCTTTTGTTCCTATTTCCAGACTGACTCCTCAGGTTCTCCTACAATCTCTGCTATAGATATATACTTAATGGGTATTTTGTATTTGTACTACTTATATTGTGTACTATATTATATAACATTCAGTCTAACATATCATATATTATGGTGTGTATATATATATAATGTAATATATAATACATAAGAATAATACACAGCATCATGTATGTCATATTTTGATATATACATTATTGTTCATATATCATTTTTATAGTAGCTTAATCTTTTTCTTTAAATCAACTTTCCTCTTTTAGCTTCATTCTAAACAGCAGTGTGATGAAGGTGCAGAGAATACGTGATTATGCCCTGATTGGGATGGCTGTATCACCCCTCTAAGGCTCAAGGAACATTCTGGAAGAGGGAGGTGGAAAGACTGTAAGACTCAGAGGATGGGGGGATGTGTAGCAAGAAGATCTTCTGGACATGACAGACAGTTGCACTCATGAACTCACTGCAGCTGTGGTTATCTACACGAGCCTGTGCAAGATGGCCCCTTAACATTTCATTATGGAAAAGAGAGGAGCTCACTGGGGCCACCCTTCTGTGAGGGACTATTGACATTTAGGATTGCTGGGGAATAGGGTGTCATTCTCTTCAATGGTATAACACTGATAAGTTGCCCTTGATCTAGTAAATAACCTCTTACCCACCCCACACTTAGGCAAGAAACTCTAATTAAACACAGTCTCTCTCTCTCTCTCTCTCTCTCTCTCTCTCTCTCACACCACACACACACACACACACACACACACACACACACATGAAAGTGGGAGGGAAGTTGAGAAGGAGGGTTCTAGCAGGAGAGGGAGGGAGATGAGAGAAGAGGATGGGGATGAAAAACGACTTTAATTCTTTATATAAATGTAGGAAACTAGCAAATAATATTAAAAAACAGTATCCATGAAATTATAGCTTATAGTACAATTGCTACATTTCCTAATACACAGTAAAGTAAAATTGTTCATAAACAACATCACCTGGCTTCATCTCAGAGGCGCATGTAAAGCTTTTATGGACTTCATCTGGCTGTTGCCCTCCTGGATTAACAAAGATTAAGTTGCTTCCACTGTGAGGACTTATGCCCTTCTGCTTCCTTCTGGTGGTCCTTCCTCCCTGCTCCTGCAAGCATGTCTGCCCCCAACTTAGACTTGATGTCAAAATTCAAAAATGACTCCCTGGCTTTGTTGTTTCACAGTGACAGATCATAATGTAGATTCATGTCCAGACCCCCATACTCACCACTGTATTCCTGTTAACACCTTTCATCCCAGTTCCTCTTCTAAACCTACTACTTCTCTATCAGTACTGAATTGGCTTGCCCCTAGCAAAGATTATCAGACTGTTCCATGTCCTCTAGGTCTGGAATGCCTTGCTTCCTTTATTTTGTAAGTCCTGCTGCTACATGAAAACTTATTTCAAGAATCATCTCTTTCAGGAAGCCATTTCTGCCTAATGTCACCATTCATTGTGAAAATGCGGCTCTCTGAAAAGAAACAAATAACAGCTGCCCCTACCATCATGTGCTGATAGTCCCAAAGTGAAATGAAACATAATTAAAACACCTATTTCCCTAACTTCATACCCACTAGTCCTTACAGCCTATTAATGTTTCTTATCTGTAAAGTAGGAGTATATATATATATATTATATGTATATGTATGTATATATTTATATCCCTTACTGTCCTTACCAGTGACCATTGCGATCCTTCTTTCCCATAAGGATATAGAAGCCTTGATTAGGATTGTATGATGGGTTTTGGAATGTTGAGATAAAAGTGGATGATGAAATGCCTGGTGCAACATGCAGCCTTCAGGCTCAACTAATGGATGCCATTATTACATGGAATTTATTAGACTCTATCTCTACCACAGCTGTCTGCCCCCTGAGGACAGCTGTCACATGTGATTCTACTGAGCATTCCCATGGCCGTGTTGTGCAGTGACCATGCAGAAATTGATTGCTCCCATGTTCCTTGCATGTGGTTGCACAGGAGCCATGCAAATGGTCCCTGGGGCTTTATATGTAAATTAGAGGCAGCCATCCCATCCTTGCTCCTTCTTGGTTTACCAAAGCTTGGATGAGGATCTGTGTAGATCAAGCAAGTAGAGGAGTCAGTGTGAGACTCTTCTAATGTACTAAGAACAGCTAAATGAATGTGCCTTTAGCATAAACTCTACTCTTTCTGTTTTTCTTTCAGAATGTTTGACATCATTAACAAAATTTAGCTTTATGAACTATTTGTATTTAGTGTGAATTTAAATTAATAATATGAATGAAATTATAGTCAGCTATCATTAGTTGAAATAATAGCTATACATTTATTTCTATTCTTTATAGTTACATCAAAAGGAACAAATTTTGTTAGGGTGGACTTAAATAAATATGAAAATGGACCTGCCAAGATGCTGTGGTGCTTGCTTGTGAAGTGTTAGTCATTTCAGGAGGGCTGTGAAAATTGAGGTTCTAATAGTGACAGGTTAGCTCTGGGTAGTGCTGATATACAACAAGAGATAGAGAACTCTTCCTTGGGCCTCCTTTTTAATCTATAAGATGATCACAATGTCTCCCATTGTGGATGAATTGCTTGCCCCAATCTTTATGTTTACAAAGTACTTGCTTCTGTCTTTTTCGGTACATGTTGAATAGACACTACTCCCTCTGTGAAGTCTTGTCCAGTTATTTCTGACACTTTATTCTCTTCCTTTCCTGAACAGCAACTATGTGTGGTAGTAACTGTAGATAACTGAGTACTTAACTCTTCTTGAATGTTTCTCTTGGGGATAATTTTTACCCTTTCAAGTGTGCTTGAACACTTTTTTGACCCCCTCCCCTACTGCAGTAATGCCATATCATGGCATGCAGCCACCCAGTGCTTTTTTGGGACTAAACTGGTGGGAGCCAGGAAGGGAGTCAATTTGCATCTGTTATTCACATCCTCTGACAGTGCCAGGGTAACGTTTGGGGTGCTGTAGAATGGTGGATGTTTCCTCTGTTGAGTGTTCAGATTCCTGTTTAGTCTGCAATAATGTAGTAATGCTCATGGATCTGGACAACTGTACTTAGGACAAGTCATTTTCCTATTAAGAAATGAGCTATGGAATTAGTATTCTTTCCTGTATATAAGATTTCCTGTATCTTCATTAGGCTTCAGAAATAGACTTTGAAAATTGTTGCACAGTGAACTGCAGCTTAAAAGACCCTGGCACAGGCCTGTTTTTGTTTTCTTTATTGTTCTGCAGTGCAGTCCTTCCATGACTGCTAAACTGAGAGTTCTAGCTTTTCTTTAGTCTTAAAGGTGCACATCTCAGGCATCCATAACCTTCAACTTCCAGATGTGCTGCCATCCATGATCCTTTCTATGAGATATGGCTATTGCAGAGGTTTACTGAATACATTTTGACTGCAGTGGACATTTCTTAGATTGAATGCAATTCAACGTATAGGTGTCTTTGTGAGGTTATTACTCTTCCTGGGAGAGATAGTACCTCTTGTCTTGTGTTCATTGGCATTTACATTTCATGGGCATGTGTGCTTACATTCCAACGCTCAGGTAACTCTACTTTGAAGAAGTGATATGGATGCCTGCTTCTCAGTATGTGAGCAATGGAGCAAGCAAGTTGGTGGAGAGAAGCTGCCAGCCATAGTGTTTCTCTTCCTCTTTGGAATCAGTAGGTCTCTTATGAAAAGCCTTTGTTTCTTTGGCCAGTTTATATAGTTTCCCACCACAAAGAAAGCAGCTGGATGGAGTTTGCTATAAAGTGGAGACAGTCAACTCTGGCCTTTCTAAAGATGAGTGGTTCACTTCTGTTAAGTCATGTAGCTAGACCTGCCCGTGCTTAGACTTCACCCTCAACTGTTTTGCTTAATATCAAGTCCTTACTTTACACATTTGTTGGAGCAAATTTGTTGCCTATATGTGAACCTTGAATGTAACATACAGAATTAATAAAAGAATTGAGGGTCTTAGAAAGTATTTTCCATTGTGCCCAGCTGTAAAGCTAGAATGACAGTCTGTGACCTTCAGTGGGAAAAAAGTTTAGGTAGATTTTTATGTAGTTACAAGAAGTGTTTCTCCTTAGTCTATCTCTGTTCCTTGAATTTGATCCTTTACCGACAATGAAGCATATGCATGTAGATGCTAAGTTTCCTTTGCATTAATGTTTTAGAAAACATGTAAAATGAATTTTTAAAGATTTATTTTAATTTTATTTATGCATCTGTGCATATTCATATGGGAATGCAGCCCATGGAAGTCAGAAGAAGGTGTCAGATCCCTGGAGCTGGAGTTGCAAGGGGGTATGAGGCACCCAGTGTGGATACTGAGTACTGAATTCTGGTCCTCTGCAAGTGTGAAAAGTGCTCCTAACTGCTGAGCCATCTCTCCAGGCCCTGAATTTCTTTGACATTTTCAAAAATGCGTATCATTTTTCATGCTCATATTTGAACCCCATTACTCCCCCTTGTCCCCTTGGCCGGTTTTCCTGTTCCTGCTGATCTACTTTCTCCCCCTAAATGTCCGCTTTTTGCTTTGCTTTGATACCATGTTGTGTGTATGGGATATCTATCTATCTATCTATCTATCTATCTATCTATCTATCCATCCATCCATCCATCCATCCATCCATCCATCCATCTATGTATCTATCTATCCATCCATCCATCCATCCATCCATCCATCCATGTATCTATCTATATCCTCTATCATCTATCTTTATATATGTATACACACAAACACACATATATACATACATATGTATGATGTAACCAAGGGATGTGTCCCAAGAGGTGACAAGGACACTGACTGGTGATTCCCCATCTGGAAGAGAAAGATAGGAAGTCTGTGAGGAGATGAGGTGATAAGGTGTCCCTTAGTCTTCCTGAGTCATATTCCTTTAGTATTATGTATATATAAATAAATATATATATGATGTATGAACTAAATCTTGTTTCCCCATATGAGAGGAAACATACAACACTTGTCTTTTTTCATGACCCTCTCATTCTCTTTAGTTCTCTCCCCACTTCTTTTAGAAGCCTTATAATCTGCATAGATCATTTCCACACACACACACACACACACACACACACACACATACACACACACACACGAGAGGGGGGAATATACTTCATGCGAGGGAGATGCACTATTGGTTCTTCTTAGTCTGTATTATTTTGCTTAGCATGGTGATCTCTCTTTCCATCATTTTCCCTGAAAATAACATGATTTCATTCTCTCTCTCTCTCTCTCTCTCTCTCTCTCTCTGTGTGTGTGTGTGTGTATGCAAGTACATAAGGTGCACACAGAGCTCAGAGAACAACCTCAGTCTTTATTCCTCAGGTGCAGTCCATTTAGTTTATTTAGACAAGACCTCTCACTGGCCTAGATCTCACCAATTAGGCTAGACTGGAATGGCCAGTGAACCCCAGGGTTCTGCTTGTTTGTGCCTCCCTAGTACTGAGATTATAAAGTATGTACCACCATGTCAAGTATTTTTACATATATTCTGGAGATCTAACTTGGATCCTAGTACTTGAAAGGCAAGTATTTTACTAACTAAGCCATTTCCCCAGCCCCATCATTCTTCTATAACTGAATGAAATTTGATTATGCATACATCTTGTTTTCTTTATTCTCATATATCTTGATGGGTGTGGAGACTGGTTCCATATCATGGCTATTGTGAGTATGTGGAATTAAATATAGATGTGAAACTATTTCTATGGTATACTGACTTAGAGTTCTTCAGGTATATGCCACTTTTGGTCATGTACCTGTACATAATAACCTGTATATTATTTGATAGTTCTATTTTCAATTCTTTTTAAAAATCATTTATTTATTTTTATTTTATGTGTATACGTGTATTGCCTGAATGTAGGTAAGTGCACCCATGTCGTGCAATGCCCACAGAGGTCAGAAGAGGCTGTCGGATCCCCTGGGACTGGTGTTACAGAAAGTTGTTAGCTGCCATGTGGGTGCTGGGATTCGAACCCGGGTCTTCAGCAAGCACAACCAGTGTTCTTAACCACTGAGCCATCTCTCCAGCCCCCTATTTTTAATTCTTTAAGGAATCTCCATGTTGAATTCCACAATGGCTGCAGTAGTTCTTGTTCTCCCCAGCAGAGTATGAAGTCCCATATCCTTGCCAGCACTTGTTGTCATGTATTTTCTTCATGATAACCATTCTAACTGGGTTTCAGTTTGTATGTCTCTGATGTCTAGGGTGGTGGACAATTTTTCATATATTTATTGGACATTTTGTTTCTTCTTTAGAGAACTGTTTTGTTTATTTGCCTATTTATTAATTAGGTAATTTGTTTTATAAGGTTTGATTTTTGAGTTCTTTAGACATTCTATATATGAGTCCTCTGTCAGATATACAGTTGTCAAAGTTTGTTTTCCTGTTCTGTAGTCTGTCTCTTCACATTACTGTTTGTTTTCTCTGCAGTGCAGAAGCTTTAAATTTCATGTAATCCTATTTGTCAGTTCTTACTATTATTTTCTGTGCCACTGGAGTCCTTTTCAGAAATTCCTTGTTCATGACTATGTCATGAAATATCTTTCATGTTTTCCTTTATAAGTTTCAGAGTTTCGATTTTCATTACTTTAATGTCTCTGGTCCATTTTGAATTGTTCTTTTGCTCAGGGTGGGAAATAGCCATATGGGTGCATTCTTTTCACACATAGATATCTAGTTTTCCTGGTTCCATTTGGTGAAGAGACTCTTTTCTTCAAAATATGTTTTTGGAACCCTTGTTGAAAATAAGGTGGCTGTAGCTATGTGAGTTTAGTCCTTTATTCTATTCAACTGGTTGACATACCTGTTTCTGTGCTGATACCATGCTATTTTGTTAAGGTGACTTTATAGTATAGGTTGAAATCAGGTATTGTGAAACTTGTAGCAGAGCTTTTTCTGTGAAGGATTGTTTTGGTTATTTAGTGTCTTTTGTATTTCCATATGAAGTTTAGAATTTTTTCTAGCTCTATGTAGAATTTCATTGCAATTTTGAAGAAAAATTTGTTGAATATGTAGATCACTTTCTGTAATACAGTAATTTTCACAATATTATTTCTTCAAATCTATGCATAAGAGGACTTTTAATCTAGTTCCTTCTTCAATTTCTGTTCCTGTAGTATTTTTTATATTTATTTTTTTTATTTTACGTGTATTAGTGTATTGTCTGCATGTATGTAAGTGCACCTGTGTTGTGCAGTACCTGTGGAGGTCAGAAGAGGGTGTTGGATCCCCTAGAACTGGAGTTACAAATGGTTATTAACTGCCATGTGGGTGCTGGAAATCAAACTTGGGTCCTCTGCAAGAACAGCCAGTACTCTTAACCACTGTACCATCTCTTCAGCCCCTTCCTTTACTATTTTAAACTTTTCATATAGGAATCTTAGGTTTATTCTTGGGCATTTTATTTATTTTTAGGGTATTGTGAATAGGATATTTTTCCTTTCTTTCTCAGAAAGTTCATTATTTATATAATAGGAAAGCTGCTGGGTTTTATATATATATATATATATACCAGCAGAGTCTTTAGGATCATAAGATCATGTCTGCAACTTGGAATAACATAAGTTCCCTCTTTTTGGATTCCATCTTCTTCATTTCTTTGTCTTGATTTATTGGCCTAGCTTAGGCTTCAAGCAGTCTCTTACTGATTTTACAGGAAAGGCTTTGAGCTTTTCTCTATTTAGTATAATGATGTTTATAGGTTTGTCACTTCACTGTGTCAAGCTGTTTCTAGTTTCTTAAAGAGCTTTTTTTTTTTTGGTCTTTTTGAGACAGGCTCTCCCTGTAGCCCCAGCTGTTCTGGAACTCACCATGTAGACGAAGACCAGGCTGGCCTTGAACTCACAGAGATCCGTCTGCCTCTGCCTTCAGTGTTCTGGGATTAAAGGCATGCGCCACCACGCCTGGCCCTCTTCAAGAGCTTTTATGATGAATAAATGTTGAACTTTGTATAAAAGGCCTTCTTCTACATGAGAAGATCTTGGATTTCTTTTCTGAGTCAATTTTCTGGCCTGTATGTTACATGATTCATTTGTGTATGTTGAACCATCCTTGAATCCCCAGAATGAAAGCAACTTGATCATAGTGTGTGTTCTCTTTAATATGTTGTTCACTTTGGTTTGCAAGATTTTGTTCATCAGAGCAAAATTCATCGATCTCAATTTTGTTGTTGTCATGTCCTGTACTTATATGGTTTTGGTATCAGAGTAACATTTATCTTTCAGAATGAGTTTGTTAGTATTTCTTTTCTTTCTGTCTTAGAGAATAGATTGAAGAGCATATGTGTTAGTTCGTTAAAGGTTTGGTAGAAATCAGCAACAAACCCTTCTTGTCCTGGTCCTTTCCTTGTTGGGATACACTTATCACTGCTTCAATCTCATTACTTCTAGCAGGTCAACTGAAGTTGTCTATATCCTCTAGATTTAATGTGGTAAGTCTTACATATATAGGAATTAATCAATTTCCTATAGATTTTTTTTCTCTTTTTCAATACAGGTTTTCGTAGCATTTTGATTGTTATCTTTTGGAACACTTCATTTTCCACCTCTAATTCTGTTAATTCAAAATTTCCCTCTTTCTTTTGATTAGTTCTTTAAGGGTCTATCCATTTTGTCTCACAGAAGCCACTGTCATATCAAATCTCCCACCTGTGCGAACTGTGGCCTAGGTCTGGCTGCAAGTCTTCTTTTAACCCAGGGCCTTCTGGCTGGCCGAGGGGGTGTCTTTGATGCCCCTATTCCCCAATCCCTCCTGGAAGCCAGGCAGACTGATTCCTAGTTTTCCCTGCTTAGCCTTTTATTTCACCAGGATTTCTAGCAGCCCTTTGTATTCTTGAATATCTTTCCTCTCTTTTCAGTTTAGGGTCTATTTTTTGTTTCCCTGACTCTTCTCAGTCCTGGCATCATAGGAGAGCTGCCTCCAGTCTTATCTTGGCATGTGACACCCCCTAAAAATCAGACCCTGCATCTTCTTATTGCTTTCCCATTTATATAGTATTTGGTGCATCTTGCAAGGCTTATATATGGTAGCAAAGATAATGATGAGGAAATTCCATAGGGAATATGTTAAAAGGCTGACTGTATGAGAATAAATGTGGCCTGAGATGCAAAAGTGAGACGAGAGAATCCTAGAAGACTTTAATCCTTTTGGGTTAAAGTATCATAGGGACAGAAAATCGTCAGCATAGGTAATATAGAAATTTTTGTTCAGAATTTGTCACCTCCAGGCTTTATGACTATTCTTCAGAAAAGGACAGTGATGTGTATCAGAATAACCATGCACTGTGCCAAGTACATTACTCTCGCAACTTCATTTGATCTAAATTCTAATTCTTACCCAGACAGTAGCAACACTAGTAATCAAATTCAGATCTTCAGATTTGTGACTTCAAAACTTCATTGTTTTTGTAACGTGTAATTTTATGTAAAATAGGTGAGAAATTCATATCATTTTCCATTTCAGTTATAACCATAAAATAGTCACTTCTTGAAAGCTTATGATGTTCAAATGTTTGGTTTACCTAAATATAGATAAAGGAGATAATTTCCTCTGCATTTTAGTTTTTGTTACCTTTGGTCCACCACAGTCGATTCAAGGACACGGTGACATAATAATCTTTATCCATAATTAATTGTTCCATAAAATATGTCTTATTTAGTGTTTTTCATCTGTCTCCAGGGATGAGCCACAGTGACGGGATAGAAGCCAGTACTCAGTTATCCATGAAAGTGAATAGGAGAGAATGCTGATGAGTGTAATGAAAACTAGATGGACCTAAGTCCATGCCAATGGTGCTCTACTTTGGGGTGCCCATCCTAACTCCCTTGTTTGGGTCTGACAGCTCTACCTTTGTTTTTCTTCTAGTAGTGCCTTATTACTAGATGACTGAAGTAAGTATGGTAGTCCAGAAAAATAAAATCTCAGCTAATCTCTATTAGTATAATATGAACATATTGTAATATAATTAATGATATTATTATTATAATGTGATAGAATAACTGAAATGGCCACTGAGTTTTCTCTATGCATCACCTGATATCTCTCTTCTCAATTCATTTTTCCTGAATGGAACACATTACTAAGATAGTACTGATTCTGTAGACCACAGAAGGACTGCACTGGCAAGGGCTTGACTCATGGTACAAGGGACCATCAGATAGCAACCTGTGCCAGTTTGACACATTTGTCATTCTCTTCGGATTTTTTTTTCTTTTAGGGCAGGGTATGGAACTCAGGGCTGTGCACGTTGCAAGGCAAGTGCGCTATCACTAAGCTATTTCCCTAGTCCTTGATTTTCTGAGACAGAGCCTTCACTATACAGCTCAGGCTGGCTTTCAACTTCTTTGTAACATACCCTGGCCTCAAACTTATGATCCTCCTACTGTGCACCTGCTAAATGTTTTGATTACTGGTGTGTAGCACCAAAACAAGCCTTTTTCTAACATCTAAAATACATAATCTATGTCTACTAGTGTGTGCAAAAATCTCATAAATCCATAAGTAAGGATACTGTTTTCAAAAACAATCATAAGGAAATGATAATTATGATTTTCTACATACAGAGCTTCCCCTGCCCCAAAGTTATTTTTAAAGTTGGTGTAGTGAAATGCTCTATCTGATAACATTAAAAATATACAGATGCATTGCTTCCTCCCTTAATTTAAAATCTGTTCATTTGAAGATTTCACAGGCATTCAGGTCATCAGTCTTCTTCCTGTCTGTGCTTGCTTTCTTCTGTCATTCTCTCTGATCTTCTTCCTATTTCTTACTTCTTTTCTCTTTACTTTTTTCCTTTTCTCTCTCCCTTCCTTCATGACACAGCACAGAGAAAAGTTAGTACTTGATCACTAAAACCCTAATATTTTTGTCCTACTGTTAACATATTTGAAATTTGCAAGTACCTGCTTACTATGATTTATGTAATTGACCTCAGCCGTGGACTCATCTTTAATGTCTGTTGCACTGAAAATGGAAAAAAGGGCATCTTCCCTTCCCTCCCTTCCCTTCCCCTTCTCTCCCCTTCCCTCCCCTCCTCTCCCCTCCCTCCCTTCCTTCCCTCCCTCCTTCCTTTCCTTCTTTCCTTCCCTCCCTCCCTCTCTCCAGCCTTCCCCTCCCTCTGTCCCTTCTTCCCTCCCTCCCTTCTTCCCTCCCTCCCTCCCTCCCTCCCTCCCTTCCCTCCTTCCTTCCTTCCTTCCTTCCTTATGTTTTGTGATCTCCTCTCCCCCATTCCCTTGACCTTATTATTTATTAACAATATGTGCTGCTTGTATACATGTTATTGATGTCACCTTTGTGTGCTTGGAGAAACAAAGCCATGGCATTCTTTTGAATTTTCTGCACTTTGTGCAAGCTATCCCTTGAACTTGGCACGTACTACTTTTCTATTCCTTTACACTCAGCTCAATCAAGCTTTTCCTGACTGTTAAGTACTTTTATTTTAGTACAGTTGGCAATCAAGAATACCTCTGGGAGACATTATTCTCCATAGTGTGAGGACAGGAAAATGGAGCCTGATGTATGCTCTAAAGAAAACCAAACTTTGTGGCCACTACAGTTGTCTGTTCTTCAATGGAACAGTGACAGAGTGTTTTTCTGAATTTTAATCCAAAGAGTTCATATTGGTAATACCTATTAAAGATCACCATCAATTCTTATTGCTCTCTCAGTGTGGGAATTCAGTTAATCCCTATGACTTGGACTTAATTATAGGCATTTCTCTTAATCAGGGAACTACTAATATAACAACCATGGTAGTCATTAAATAGTGAAATGGGATTCTTTTTAAAAGGGGAGTTTGGAGAATTGAACACTAACCACAATTGAGTGCATTTTTACTTAACCTTAACTGTTATTGAATTGGGATTGACATGTTTCATAATGCTCTGTTCTAACTAATTCTAAGAGTTTAGCATAGAAAAAAATATAAAAAGCAAAAGAAATTTGTTAAGGTTTGTTCTTAGATATTGGGTCTTTGTAGTTCACACATCTAGAATGTGTTCCCGGGTGCCAGGACTCTGATCCATCGAGCCTGAGAGCCATGCTGGTGACTTTCTTCTCTCACAGCTTCCTCACTGGCTACAGCTCTGACAGAACTTCTTTGTTGTACAAGAGAAAGGGAGAAGAAGAAAGGACAGGCAGCTGCGAGGGAGACTGAACTGGACTCCCTAACATGTCAGAAGTTTTCCCTAGTCCAGGCTGTTGAGCCTCTTACCTCTGGGCACTAACAATTTCTCATTTCTTCCCCTCCTCGGTTTTATTTTTGAGAGGAGTAAAAGAATATTACAATTAAACCTTAACTCCCCTTTCATTTTATTCCAAGTCCTGTTACCTAGCTTCTGCACTGTAATGATGACAGAGGCAACTGTTAAGAATTTCTGTGTATTCTTTAATCACTACTTGTGAATTCACTATATGAAACCATATCTGTAACAGTATAACCTTACATCCGTTCAGGTTTATTCCCTATGATGTACTGCTTGCCATATGTATATATATATAGTCCCAGCTGGCCTAGAACTCCTTATGTAGATCAGGCTGACCTTGATCTCACAGAGACCCTCCTGCCTTCGCCTCCTAAGTGCTGGGATTAAAGGCATGCACCACCACACTCAGCTGGCTGACATTTGTTCCTACCCAACATGTTATGATAGATTTGTAGTTTAGTTTATTTATCCTTATATGGTAGTGTTATATTTGTACCTATTTCTGAGATTTTTTTGAATTTTTAATTTTTTCTTGCTGTTTCTTTTCCTTGTTATGGGTAAATGAAGATTTTTAAAAAATCCATTTCACCCTGTAGTAGTCCAGAACTTATACTATTTATATATCATCTTTTAGTGATTACTCTTATTTTTAAAGCAAGTATGTATATTTAGCAATATTTAATGTTAATTGGAGTGTCTGTCCTTCTATACATGATGGCAAACTTGGAGGTTTCACTCTGATCTCCCTCTCCTCTTTCAGCTGTATTATGGATGTCCAGTATTATATTTATATCTTGCATTTCTATGTCCTCCAAATTAGTTGTTCTCAGAATGCTGGTGATCATGATTATTTACAGTCTTTATTTAGACTTACTAGCATGCATTCTTATTTATCTAGCCTCCTTTCTATCTGTTTCCATATTACTGCGGTGCATTCTTTAGAAGTCCTTCAGTCTTTTGTGAAATTATTTCATCCTTCCCTCCATTCATTGTGTGATTTTCCCTGGGGAGATGCCAACAAAAATTTACTCTCCCCAGATAGAGCACTTACTGTAAATCAAAGGAACAGTCCCAGGGAAGCCTAGCTTGGTGAACCAGTGAGTTTACTGGGGTTATTTAAGGGAGCATGGCTGACACAGAGGCATCTGCATCCCTGGGGAAATCTACCCCAGCATGAATGACAACTCCTAAAAGCTGCACCCCTGGATGTCCCTACAGGACTTTCAGACATCTCCTCCAAGAGACTCTTCTTCCCAGCAATGGTTTGCTACTTTTACAACCTTTGAGAAGGACTTTGTGAATTTTACTACTCTCTGGGCTTCCAGAACCTGACAAGACTCATGAGTTTCTTGACTTTGTAGGCTTCATTAGCTTTCAGAATAGAGGGGATATTTCATCTCTGAGGAAATAGCTTTACAAGGCACCCTGAAAGATAAGCCATTATTTTCTTTTACCACTTTGAAGATCTTAATTATTCCATACTAATATTTATTTTAATAATTTGGATAAAATATTTCTAAAACTTAGATAGAGGTATGATTGTTCTACACATCCCTGACTTTTCAAAAAAGATCAGTTAAATCTCACAGTCTTTGCTGAGGTCAGCACTGTTATTTGGAACAAGTGACTGCATAGTATTGGTATATAATGATGTCCTTTGATAACTGATTGGTGTGGTCCTTCATTAAATGAATTAAGACTGGTATTTTGGATATATGTCTACTTTATTGTGTGTGTGTGTGTGTGTGTGTGTGTGTGTGTGTTCTCAGTATTTCTTGGCATACCTGACTTACTTAGACATAATAACTGTCTGCATCTAATCATCTGATTTTTCTACAGTGCACAGTTTTGTTTCTCCTTTGCTGACAGTTAAGACCCTAAATAACTAAACAGGGTAAACACACATCACTTCATTGATACTATCATTGCCAATATCTATTTTTCCTAAAATTGTTTGGAAACTGGTTAAGTACTTGGCAAGTAACAGTCTTCTGACTGTAGAGACAGGTTCTGTACACAGATTTCTTGGGTTTATATCCATCGCATGCTTCATCCATATTACATAGCCTTTGAGCCTTAGATTCTTTATCTCTAAAAGGAGGACAGTAATACTATGTACCTTCTTAAACAGTTGTATGTTTTATATGAATTAATATCTATATAGAGTAGAGCAGTTTGTGACAGTCTTAATGTGGCAAGTTAAGGACACTGAAATGAGGAGCAAAAGAGTTTTCAGGAAGAAGGTATGACTTAAGAAAGCCTGAGTAGGATGTGGTTTATTTCTGTTCCAACAGAACAGTGAAAGTTTATTTCAATATTTGTTTCTGCCAGAGAATCAGGAGGTGTCTGAGAGCATCAGGGAGTTAGATGTGACATTGCAGAAATCATAGTGTAAATTAAGGGGTAAGCATTTACTTGCTTTATAAATATTTTATTTCTTCCACCTTTTCAGTGCTGCTTGATGCTTCCATCAAGTGATGTGAATGCTAGATGACCTGAACTTTGGCTTCAAGCTTTTCACTAGCTGATGGGGTGACTATGGCCAAATCCTTTCAATTGTGTGTACTTCAATTAGGCTCTTAGAAGGTCAGATGTACTAATAAATATAAACTAGCTTTTAGCTAGCTTTTAAGTACTTAAATAAGCCAAAAAGTGATGAAAATTTTATTTTAGCTATATAAGTTACTATAATGCTTCAAATGAAAGCATTTCATTTGAAATGAAAATACACAGTTTTTATCATTGTGGATTAAACTTTTAGAACCAAGTGAATTTCATCCTATTTCATTATGCTTTTAGACTTCTAGGCTTACTTATAATATGCTTCCAAAATGATTTAACAATTAAGCTAACCAATGAAGAATTAGTAAAATCCTGGTTGTGAAAGAATTTTGATTTTCTCTTTTGGCGTTCATGTGTTTCTGTAGCTACCATCACTGTCGTTGGTCTCTGTGTTTAATTATTCCATCTTGAATTAGTTAAGACTACACTTAGAGTATTGTGGTGAACTCTTATGAAGGAAATATTTGTTGTACACAGTTTCACTCGCTCCTTTTTCTGTCCTATGAGAGAAACCCTCTTTCTCAGCATCTTTAATGGGAGATGAAGTTGAGAATGTGATAGTTTAGTAATTCTTCTAGGGCCAAAAATCCCAGCTTGGCAGCCAAATCATAAGCAGCATGCCTCTAGATTCTGGAGCACAGACGCATAAGCCACACGCCCTGATCTCTTCTGTGATATCAATTCCGAGAAAAACAAAACAGGAAAAATGGTTGTTCATAGAAAAGTTTATAAGTGCTTTGTAGAGGCACCTTGCATAAGTTCAATGCAGTGTGAAAACAATTCCTGGATAATGCATCTGTGCTTGAAAGTATGGGCACAGCTGCAAGAAGCCTTGCGAGAGGGTCAAGATTTGGTTTTAATTATAATCGATTGTAAGAGCAACAGAATGTGAATTTGTGAAAATCTTAATTAACTCTGGATCTAAGTGGATAATTCCAAGATTTTAGTCTCTAGACAAAGTTCTTGATTAAGTTAGAGTACAATATCAGAAGTTCATGTACTAGCAATTGTTTAAGAATTCTTCTTTCAAAAGTAGGCACACGTGAAACATGTGCAGCTCCTTGTTGACTTTACTCTGTATTTCCTTGACTTCTCTTCTTCCTCTTCCATGATTAATTTTCCCACTTTCAAAATGCAAGTTGTCATTTTAATTCATGTGCCTATTTCTCTTGAGGGTGCATGAAGCACTGTTCATTGTTAATGAGTTCCCTTTCTATTATCAACAGAGTAGGTGGTGTCTCATAATTATGTAAGGTTGATTTTTTAAAATCCATTTTTGTACAAGAGCAGGTTTAAGTTCACAGAGTTCATACATTTCCCCACACCACTCAGCCAGTAACTCATCAAGCTATGTATTGAATCCAAACATCTGTGGCTCTAAAAAGTGTTTCCTATGAATCACACTAACAGCTATTCATGGTAGTTGGTTGATACCTGAAAGACATGAGCAAAAGCCACCCACCCCCCTGTTCTTCAGTTGTTACATTTTGAACTTCAATATTTGGACATGGATCACTTTTGAATTCTTAACTATTCTCTCCATAAAATATTTTAGTTGGTATTCTTTACCCCTTATAGGTCTTTGCACAACAATTTAAAGTCTTCTAAATTAATTGTAAGCATGTTTTCCAGCTGTTTAAATAATAGAAAATATATCCAGTGGTGGCATCAACAAATACTAGGTGGGAGCTGTGGCTTCGGATGTCAGGGCTGCCATTGCTGTGATTCCTTTGGATTCGTTTCCATTTGGACACAAAATGGCTGCGGCAGATGTGGAACTCACCTTTATTTAGAACTGAAAGAAGAAAAAGAAGAGCACTCTGTCAGCCATAGCTGTCATGTTTTTAATCCAAATACACCAAGACTTTCTATCATGCCCTCTAGCAACATTATGCTTATGATTTGAGGTCAGAACCAGATCATGTTGGGAGCAGAGAAGGGAAAGAAAAAGCAGTAAATAACTGTAAAGAAATCTGGAAAAGTAGATATTTCTCTAGTGAAAAGGGACCACACAAACAAACAGTAAAGAAGCCAGAAAAAAATAAAAGAAAAACACAGAATGAGGATGGTATTTGGCTAAGCAGTTCAGTAGCACAGCCCACAATAGGAGATAGGTGTTCTTCTCGTCCTTGCCAGTGCTTAGAGAGACAGTAGGTACCATTATTTCACAGATGATAGAAATAAGGTTAGCAAAGTTTAAATGACATTCCAAGGCTATGTTTCAGACACTTTTGCAGTATACCAGGGAGCTGAGCCTTAGTTTCCTACCAAGCACTTTTTCGTTGTTTGGTTTTCTTCTCTTCTCCCCGGGAAGAGTAGATTTTTCAATGGTTAATATTTTAGTATTTTTATTTTAAAGCCTTTTTCCTTGGATGCAGAATAATTTCAGAGTAACACCAAGTGACAAAAGAAAGGAAAAGCTCAAGGATGGATGGCAGGGGTGTGGCAGATGTCAGGGTTGCTGCTTTCTTTTGCTCAGGGCTGATGAATTCTAACCAGTTTTGTGTTTCCACCACTTCTGTGGTTCTGAAACCAGGGTCTTAGAGTCTCACCAAGATCTTTGAAAACAGTCTTCTCCACTTGGATGTTTTTCCTCTGACCTTGTCTGTGACTTGGGGTGGCTGAGTCTTGGCAATGCCTTTGCAAATGAAAACTTCATTAGTTTACCTTACCTCTTGTGTGCTTTTTACCCAGTTTCATCCAGAACCTAGTTTCTAAGGAAGAAAATTGCTTTGTTATTTTCTTTCTTGTTTTGTTTCTTGGCTCAATATAGTGCTATGTTATTTGTGTGTATGGAGTGATTATCACTAAAATAATCTCAAAAATCAACTTGGAAGTTCATAGAAATGAGTTATGTGAAGATGTCAGAGGGCCACTGTGGAAGGTGGGTTAGGTATCATGTGATTCTGTACTGTGACCCCTCCTCTGTATCTTTACGATACTTTTCATATGCACACATTTCATTATACATGTAAATATAAATGATCTTTTGCTGTTACTCTTTCTTATCCAACACTTAGAGGATTTATAATCTTTGTACCTACAGAATCTCACAGATAAAATCATTCAATCTGTTAATTTAAAAAGAGCTCAATTGGGGCGGGGGGCAGTCAGAGCCTCACTATATAGTCCTGGCTGACCTGGAAATCACTATGTAGACCAGGCTGGGGTGGAACTTATTCTCTCTCTCTCTCTCTCTCTCTCTCTCTCTCTCTCTCTCTCTCTCCCTCCCTCCTTTCTCTAGCTTTAAAAAAAAAAAAAGAGCTTGGGTGAGGGTTTGGGGGCACCTACCTGCCTTTGGTCCTAGCACTGGGGAGGCAGAAGCAGGTAAATCTCTATGATTTCAATCGAGGCCTAAATAATAAGTACCAAGCTAGCAGGGCTACATAGTGAAACCTTGTCACACACACACACACACACACACACACACACACACACACAAAGAAAAGTTAAGAAAAAAAAGGCTTGGTTTTATTGAATATTGGTTTAAAGGTTAATTGAGAAATGTTACTTATTTTTGTTCATGCTGTTGAAAACAGTTATGCAATGTAATGGATCAAAGTTTTGCTATGGTAAGCAGAATATTTTGGCTATAAACTGGATTTATGTATTCGGTTCTGCATGCTGCCTCTCATAACCTCAGTCATTACTTCCTAGTTGTGCATGCATAGACTTCAACAGGAAGTGTTGGAAGGACCTTGTTCATTCTCATTCTTCCTTTTGTTTTGAACAATTTTCCTTCATTTTTGTTGTTACTAGACCTTGTTTACATGATCCCCCAATTAAAAGTATTTAAGAATGTGTAATTAGCTATCACACTTATCTTTGCACTTTCCAGGGCCTCAGTTCACGTCCCTAGGTGACCCTTAGCATTACTTTCTGGAGTCTTTTCTCTGTCTTTCATACACATAAAATACAAATGTGTATCCCCCCCAAGAAAACTGCAGGAATAGTACCATATACATTGCTTTAAAAGAAATAGAACTCAGTACTTACTAGACGATTCTCTTTAATAGTTTTTAATCCATTTTCTTGATCTTTTATTCAGTGGCATACTGTTCTGCTTCAGAGCTGTTCGTGATTTCTTATCTCATTGCTATATTACATTATTCAGACTCTTCTGGCCCTTTGCTAATATAAAATCTGTGCTGTAGCACAGAGTCATATGTTTGCCATTGATCGGCAAATACATTGACTTGAAGAAGTGGAACTGTTTGGCTAAGGAGGATGTGTCCCATTAGCTGCTCCTCCCAGGTGCTGGCCCAATTAAGGTCCACTTGCAGTACATGCAGGAGCTGTCTTCTCCTCTACAGTACAAGTACAGCGTATTATAAAACTTTTACAATCCTACTTTTTTTTTTTTTTTTTTGGCACCTAGGGACTCATGTATGCTAGGCAGGGGCTTTTGTACAATTGAGCTACATCCCTAGGCTGATTTTTAATTTTTTCCAGGACCAAAAAAAATTATTTATTTCCAGACTGGCTACCTGTTTCAATCTAAATACAGAACAACAACAAAAAAGTTAACTCATTTTCCTTTTATGATTAAAATTAGTATATTTGCTTTTAATAGACTTAAGAATCATTTTTATTTCATTTACATTCCTGGTATTTATGTCTTCTGGTTTTTTTTCTGTTATGCTACTAATTGATTGAGAATGTATAGAAATGATTTTATATTCAGAAAGTAGTCTTTTGTGATAGTGTTGGGATTATTTCCCCTGTAGTTTGATATCTATTGTTTTTAATGCCTTTGGTTTTAGACTGATGCAAAAAAATTAAAGTTTCATGGAGTCAAATACTGATCACTGTAGCTGTTCATTTGTTTGTTTTAAGGCTTAGGCCTATATCAAAGTTAAAAGGTCTTCATTTCTCTGAGCTTACAGAATAATTCTTGCATGATTTTTTTTTGCTGTGCTCATAGGTCTATTTTCATATCTAGATCTTTCATATGCTTGAACTGTTTCTTGGTATATTGGGTCTAAGTCCTAGACTCAACTTCATTTTTCTTGAGATGGCTACTGAGTTGTCTCTACATCAATTTTCCAAGAAATTATACTTTCCCCACCAATAGTCTACCTTGGTATTGGTCCAAAGTCTCCCTTGTACCAGGTATATTTTAGATTCATTGGTTTATTCTGTTGCCCTTTATGTGTTAGTGTCACATGGTTTTAATTATTAATTTGTTTTAAAATCAATTATAGCTGACTTTCTTTGTTGCTCTTCCTTTTCAGAATTCCTTAATGAACATGTGACTGAAATAGGCAGTGAATAGGCCCCAGCTTTGTACTGAGTAGTCTCCTGGATGGTTGTCTAGAAAGGAATTCCAGGATGTGTAAGATAATGTCCCTGAGCACGGGACCTTGCAGAATCATTGAGAGGGAAGCACGTGCAGGAAGTAGTTAAGGCCTCTATAGCGAACCTTTTCCTTTAACAGCCGGTCACCTGATCATATAGCTCAACCCCTCTGCAATGCTCCAGGTCCTCTGTTATGTCTGCATGTTACTTTAGATGCCACTATTCACAGCCCTAGAATTAATGTTTCTCCAAAATAGTTACTCACTTTAAAATATCAGAATAAAACAATGAGCATAGATATGCTTTAAGATCAGCTCTGATTAATTCTGCCTATGAGCTTAAAATAGATCATATATATTATAGAGTTTATATGAAATGAAAGGTGATATTACCGCAGTTGGATTTTAATATTTGGCTGAATGGCTGTAATATTTAGAATGATTTTGTGTTCTGTAGAGATTATTGAATATATAAATGCTTCCTTAAATCTGGTAAAGATTCTTTTACATTTTGCAATTGACAGCACATGCCCTTGACTCCTAGGATGACACTTCTCTCTTTGCTTCACAGACTGCCGTACTTCAGTTCTCTAATGGCTTGACCTTCCAGGTGGCCCCCACCTTTGGGGGTCTTCAGGACTTAAACTTGAGTACTATCATGTTCTATTCTCTTTACTTTCTCTTGTTTTTCATTTGATCTAACAAACCACATAAATACTGATGCCTCCCAAATGTATCTCAATGCGCCAGGCTTCTTGCTGTGACTTATATATCTTATTTACACCTGGCATCTACACTCAGGTGTCAGAGGCCAAAATAGTGCTTTTCATTTCTTCCCTCCCCACTCTGCAGAGCGTAGGAAATGTTCTCAAAAAGTGCTTACCATCCACTCTATATTTTCTGGGTAAAATCTCAGTAGCCATCTATAGTCTTTTTTTTGTTTTTGTATTGTTTCCACATTGACTAATCAGTATATTCTAGCAAGATGACAAGCCTTATGCCCAGCTACTGCCTCCATTTCTATGACAACCCCTGGGCTAGACCACAAGGATACTATACCCATTCAACTGCAATGGTGCTGTTTAATTTGTGTCCTTCCTTCCACACTTGCCTTTCTTTACTCTAGGTCCTCCATACCAGGGAGAACGGGCCCTGTAAACTGTAAATCAGATAACTGTGCATCCCTCCCTCATACTTTCAGTGGGTTCCCATGTACTGGGGATGAAATCCAATCTCCATGCCAATTCCAACATGGTCTGCTCATTGGGCCATAATTTGTACCTTCAAACTCACCCTCCTTCACTCTTCCCCTGGGTCATTTAGTCTTTGCCATTCTGGTATTCCTTTATTTTTTAAGCACATCGAGCTTTGATAAGGCAGGGCCTTTCCATGTGCTCTGCCTGGGGTTTTCTTTACATGACAAGTTCTTTCCTTATCTACCGCCTTAGATGGTCTCCTCTCAAAGTGTTCCCTGATGACCACATCTGCTGTCATCTCTGATTTACTCCTCTCTATCTCATCTCTTCTTTGTTTCCTTCAGCGCAATGTACAAAGGCATAATTACTTTATTAAATTGCTTCAAGTCTGCTTTTGGACATTGTTTTTCTTTCTCAGTGAAAGTTAGTCTACTGCTTTGTCTACTGTAAATTCTATAATATGGCTAGAAAGTAACACAACACTGGCACATAGTGTTTTGTGCTCTGCCTAGTTTATTAAATAAATGAATAAAAAATCAGCACTGATGGTGGGATTGTGCAGTGAGTAGGAGAAAATAGTTCTTCATGACTTAATGAAATGATTAAATGTGTATGTATGTATATAATATATATATATATAAAATGAAACAAACCCAAAATAATATGATTTCAGTTATAAAGGCCCCTGATAACAAAGAAACTATGGACTAGAATATTTATCCCTCAGCAAATTACAAAAAAAGAAAGCTATCTGAACTTCCTGTGTAATTATAGAATTATACACCTCTAATGACTTATTGGTACAGTATGTTTGGTATTAATTTGAAGAATGGTGTAGGTTTCGCTTGTATCATGCTTTGGGATTCTTCTGTTCCATGAGCATATTTATTTGATGATCAAGACTTTTATAGTAATCAGGATGGTCATTATTAAGTGAGAAATATCAAGTAACAAGTACTTATTACTCTTTGCTAGGTAGATGTGGCTCCTGTCCTTAAGGAGCCTCAGAGAAAGAGGTGACAGTCCCATTGTCCTCTGTGACAGTATGAGTAAGAGATACATCTAACCATGGCGGCAAAAGAAGTGTTTATATTTTGTTGGACCATTCCAAGGAGGTGATATGAAATCTGGTCTTGAAAAAATGAGAATTTTCTAGATGAAGGCTTTCTAGGCCACAGGACAGAATGTAGAGGAAACAGAAGGAATGTAGGTAGTATGCTCTGTAATTTGCAACCATAGGGAAATATAGGGAGTAATAAGTAGTGAAGTTGGAAATAGGCAAAACCACACTGGGAAATGCTTTGCTTGCTGTGGATGTAGATCTCACTCTACCATCAGGCAGTGGAGGGATTTTGAATGGTGTTGATCTTGTTAGTAATAGAATTATATAGTTTACATTTTAAAGAGACCATTAGACAGTGGAGAATGGTTTCTAAAAGGCAGAATCTGGTACAGGGGAGTAAGGATGATATCACCCAGGAAGGTACACTCAGAGTTAGAGATGGACCCCAGGGGAGCAGTGAGACCAAAGTCGGGGAGGAAACTGAAGTCACTGAGAGTGGCAGAGCTGAAAAGAGCAAAGCTTCACAAAAACCCACGAAAGAGATCTTTTTCCATAAAGAAGGAATGACAGAATAAGTACACTAAAAGTTAAGACAAGAAGACTGTGTTTCATAATGAAGATATCTTTCGTGACTTTCACTAGAGTGGCTGGGGGGTTAATGGCAGCAAAATCCCCCTGGGGAGTGTGGACTTGAAGGAGAAGTGTGAAAAGAAACTCAACCCAGTGCAGACAGCTGGTCCTGCTTCTGTTTTCTAACTTTTGTATTGTTTTTGGTAAATAGTAAGGATATGAACTATTGTATAAGAGTAAAAGGGATGCAGGAACTAGGCTGTCAGTGCAGAAGACCTAGATTTTGGTATCACATTGCTATGGATGAGAGAGAGAGAGAGAGAGAGAGAGAGAGAGAGAGAGAGAGAGAGAGAGAGAGTGAGACTAGGGGGACGAGGAAAGGATACAGTTATGGGTATGTTTGTGGTTGAAATACAAAATAGAATTTCCTTTGGTACTTGGGGAGAGAGATGAGTGTATACAGAGAGGAAACAGGTGACCTTGAAGGTATCTTAAAGATTGTTTTGAATCAATGGTAATTCTCACCCCCTTGGAGACAGATTTTTGTTTTTTAAACTGCTGTGTCCTTCAGATCTAAGTTGGTAAAGAAAGTAGAAAGACCAAATTCTGGCACACTTTTTAATAAAAATGTCAACTGGTTTTCTATCTCTTTTTATCATGTACCACAAAGAAGAGGCAAATTTTGTCCTCAAATTACTATTTTTGCAAACTAAGGCAGTGACCAGTTGGAATCATAGGAAAGGAGTAACAATCAAGAACAGGATCACAAAGCAAGAACAAGGATCTGCCCCAATGCCCCCAAGGGTGCGGGGAGTGTTCCTGCCTGTAGAAGAGGACTTCACAGAGGATGCAAACACATGGAAATTTCCACCACCTGCTCTGCAGCTCACTTAACCTGGAAGGCACTCTTCTCACTTGGGTCATTTTCATCACGTGCTTACTACTTAAGCTTGTTACTTAGCAGAAGGCAGAGAACGTGACATTTCTCTGGTGGGGGAGCACTGTTGTCATCCGGGCATACAGGTCTTCCTAGTACTAATGTGTGGGACTCCAGCATCCCAGCATGGTTGGCACCCAAGACTTCCTGGACCAAAATGCCAGTAGCCCCCACAAGTTATCATGGCAGCCAGAAAAATGAACAGACATTTCCAAATGCCTCTGGTGGTTCAAGAACTGCTGGGGCCAGTATACTTGTTTACAAACAGCTAGGGAAAAGAGAAAGGCATTCTTTCTTTAATTATATTTTGCTGAAAAATGATTTTGATAAAAGGAATCCTTATTAAGGAAAGATTGAAAGTAAAGGAATAATTTAAGTAAGAAAATAAAATTATAGTGAAGAAACTAGAAGAAATATTTCTGCCACATTTATCTGTGCTTTCTCATCATTTTTCATGGAGGCCAAGAATAAGATTCCTCTTAAGAATGTTGATGCACTGGTGCATTATAGGGTATAACTGACTGCAGAGACACCCCAAATAGAATTGTATCTGGGTTTAAATATGGTCTCTTAAAGAGGAGACCAACTTGTCATACCAAATCCATTTTTACTTCCTCTGAGGAGGAGGTCAAAGAGCCCTTTATTTTAAAGTAATGTCACTTACATTATTGTCCAGTAGCTCAGACTCCAAAATATTTTGAGCTCCAATATAGCAAGTTCTCTTTCATTTGAATTTTTGCAAAATGAAATTCCCCTTTGGTACCATTGCCCTTTTGTGTAAATGGTCTACCTGGCCAGAATTTAAAATCTGGAAGCGTTTAGCTACACGATTGCTCAGTGTCACCTGTTGTGTCTTTTTAAGATCTGCACTAACACTTGTGGACCATTCATGTCATACTGAAGTTGATTTTCTACTTTATTTTTTCAGTTATTCATGGTGGACAATGGAGCAGATGACTGGAGAATAGCCATGACTTATGAGCGTATTTTCTTCATCTGCTTGGAAATACTGGTGTGTGCTATTCACCCTATACCTGGGAATTACACGTTCACATGGACGGCACGGCTTGCCTTCTCCTATGCCCCATCCACAACCACCGCTGATGTGGATATTATTTTATCTATACCAATGTTCTTAAGACTCTATCTGATTGCCAGAGTCATGCTTTTACATAGCAAACTTTTCACTGATGCCTCCTCTAGAAGCATTGGAGCACTTAATAAGATAAACTTCAATACACGTTTTGTTATGAAGACTTTAATGACTATATGCCCAGGAACTGTGCTCTTGGTTTTTAGTATCTCATTATGGATAATTGCCGCATGGACTGTCCGAGCTTGTGAAAGGTAAGTTTGTTTCTTTTCCTGAAAAAATAATTTGCTGTGTAGAATTTTCAAAACAGAAAGAACATTATGTGCCTTGTTTCTAAGAATTTCAGATTCTCTGATGGGCTTCTTTTAAATAACTGTAACAAAGCTTTTCTGAAGATTCCTGTATAGGGTAAATGCCTTGATGGTTATATAATCTTCATTCTGACTGTATCAGTCTTCAATACAGGATTGCCTTTGTAAGCTATCAAAATTTGGAGAACAGAATTTTTGTGGCAATTCTATGTTGGAAATGCTACTTTAATGAGACACTTATATTTTAAGCATTGATTATTGTTGAGTCAGAAAGCCAGTGGGAAAGTATTGATACAATATGTTTAAACATTAGAGAATATGTTAAGGTGGGTTAACTGTGGTATCTATTTACACTAGTGTTTGTGTGATTTACCCGTTAAATAGCTTATGGATACATGGGCTGACTTTCATTGAAGGTTCAAGAACTAGTAGAAAGGAACAGTATATGTTTGTTTTGTGTGAAAAATTCTGGTGTTCAAGAGCCACATGCATGCTGTCAGCTTTCAGAGGCATTAATCAATTGTATCATCTATAATGTTCATTGAGTCAATGAAATACATTTATGAATGACATAAGTAGAAATGGCTATGCAGTAATGAGTGGCATTATATGACCGGGTTAGAAAAATCAAGATAAAATTAGCTTGTGAGAAGTAGGAATGATTTAGAAGTTTCCAGAACTGTTGAGTGAGATGTGGGTCATTGTAGAAACTAGGTTTGCTTTTTTGTTGATGGATTTTTTTTTAGTTTTTCAAAATCAAAGTTATAAATTTACATAGAAATAAATCTAGATGAGAGTTGTTTCAAATAAATGAATAAATAAATAAATATGTAACAGTCCCACAACTTCTACTCCATTGCCTTTCCTAGGTGCAATCATTTTAATTTCTTGTAAGAAAATGTCTCCTATTGCATCATCGAGATTTTCCTGTTTTAGAGGTACCTATTAACTTCCTAATGAGGAAACTAGTTTTGACTTTCTGTCCCTTGCACATAAACAAAATTTCAAGATGTCACCACCCCATTATAACCGTATCATAATGCACTTGAGATTTCTTTCTTCCTATACATCTTTTTGCTTAGTTTTCTTAAATTTTTCTGTTTACTTGTATACTTAACACTAAATCATCTCTCAGTCCTCACCCATTCTATAAATATCCCTTCCTCTGTTCAACTATATTAAGCACTCTAATATTTTCCCCTTGAAGCAATGGCTTCCAGAACCTTCTGGCACTTCTCTGTTGTGGTGGGGGGGAGTGCTTTGCCTTGTGGGCATGCTGAGTGCCCCCTTTCTTGGGTATGTTCTCTCTTCACTTATTTACTTTAGAAGATTGATCTTTCTATGATTTAATCTAAGAAGAGACAGTATATGTGAGAGTGGCCTTGAGGTGACAGTCTGCAATCTCTTATCTTGGTAACAAGTAGTATGTCTGAATATAAAACTCCAGGTGGAAATTCACTCATCTTCAGGATCTTGAAGCTGTTTTTCCCCTGTGTTTAGAGTCCTGCAGTCTCACGCCATTCTCATTTTGATCCATTGTTCTCTGGAAGCTACAAGGACTGGCATTCCAAAATCATGCAAGAGTACATGTTGGTATGAATCTGTTTCAATCCATTGATTACTGGAATTCATGTTCTTCAATTCTTAGAAAAAAAAATAAGCATGTGCCCATTTCATAGTGAGAATGAAATGCAAACATCAGAAATGAGGGAATAAATCCACAAATCTCTGGTTTTGTGGGGGAAGAGCAGATGTCAGGCAAACATTAGAACCACAAGATTGAATCACAGTTTGCAGTTTAGAGGATATGTGACCTTGGGCTAGCCACATTCCTTCTTCCTAACTTTCTTCTTTTTCTAAATAGTTTATAAGCCTTCATTTAGCTTAACACTTTATAACTACACAAACATGGGAAGAGGTAAAATCATGACTCAACATTTTGATAGATTTTTCTACATTTGTTTTTTTTTGTTTTTTGTTTTTTTTGTAAATCTCCCATTTTGCTTCAGGAAATCTCCAGATTGTGACTTGAAGATGCAAAAACGTTAAAAATAATGTTCCACAAAGTTTCAATTTGAACATGACACAAACCTTTTCTCTCCTATTTGTCCATCTCTGTTTGGGTGTGTCTCTTTCTTCCCCTCAGGCCTCCTGTAACTTCCTCCTACTCTACCTTCCCTCCTTCCCATTGATCTTTCTTTTCTTTTTTAAAGTATGCACTGTTTCAATATAAACATAACTCTGTTTGATTTGAACTTGACCTCAGCGAACCACACAGTTCCTCTCCATGTTGAAGGGAAAGAGTCATACCAGATAGAAATTATCTTTTTAGTTGGTTATAAGAATTCTAAGAATATTTGCAATATTTGGAGGCTGGAGAGGTGACTCAGTGGTTAAGAGCACATACTTCTCTTGCAGAGAACCAGAGTTTGGTTCCCATCATCCATGTTGGATGGATCATAACCATCTGAAACTCCAGCTCCTTGGAATCTGATCACACACATACACACACACACACACACACACACACACACACACACACACACACGAATTCTAAGACTATTTTAAGCTTGAGAGTGCCAGGCTTGAGAGACCCAGGCTGTTTTCTGGAGAATGTTGTTTTGCAAACCTGTTCCTGTCTTTCTGCCCTCTAGAGTTTTCTTAAAAATGTTCTCTATTTAAAAAAAAAAATGAAAAGAAAATGTTCTCCATTGGTGAGAAAGGAATCCCATAAGAGGCATCTATTCTTTGTGGTATTTTTTACCCCTGGCATATCATGTACCCCTTATTTATTTACTGTGGGATATATATACATATATATGTATATATGTATATATATAACATTTAGTATGTGTGTACATACATGTACATTTATTGATTCCTTTATTTATTTAGGCAAATGATAGGAAGAAGCAGAGGAGGAGGCAAGACCCTGTCATTATTTCTGTTGCCTCCATTTGTTGCATCTGCCTCTAGCCAGTCCACAATAATCGCACGCTGGCTTTGGTGCGCCCTTGTGACAAAGTGGACATCTTTTCTGAACAGCCTAAGAAATAGGCATGATGCTGCTAAGTGATCTAAGATTCAAGGGGGCTCAGACCAAGGCATTTCATCAAGATGTGTCTAGAAAAGATTTCAGAGATACTTATGATTTAGAAGGTACTTGAACCCCAGAGCTTGAGGGCCTAATTTTGGACATTTTCCAAACCTTACTTGCACTTGGTTTTGTAGGAGATAGCCTCGGCTATGGTCAACTTAGGATGTGCCAATGGATACTGTTCCCAAGAAGTTATAATAGTAGCTCTCTTGGAAGGAGCAAATCTGTATATGGTGGGCTACTGCTGTCTCACACAAGGAAAAGCCTCTTGTTACTGCCTTCTTTTGTTTGGTTTCTTTGTTCGTTGCCGGACTTTGAAGAACATCTAGTATGTGAATGTGCACCAGGAATTTTCAAGAGAGTATGTGGTGATTTTTTTGGCCACGTCTTCTGGGACACATTCTAGGCATATGTTAATAAAGAAGTTTCAGAGACAGAGAGGGATTGCAACACTCTGCATGGAGTAGGAGTTAATAAAATAAAATGTTCCTGTGTTAGCTTCTGCTTTTATAGGAAGCTTTGTACTTTGAAGGAGGGAGCCAAGTTCCAAGTTGAAGGTAGAGGAAAGAGAGGGCAGATTTTAGCCAGGAATTCTGGTGACAGATTTTCCAAGCCAAAAAATAAAAGCAATGTTGTATACTGTAAGTTGGAGATGTCAGAGAGTGTTTCTGTTACTGGAAAAAACGTTTGTGGAGTAAAAATATTAATAGTCAAATAAACCTGCTCTGATTCATTGTACTGTTTTATCTAGAAGCATATTTAAATCCATATTAACTAGTAAGCATTAGTAGAGAGAGAATTTTTTTTAAACTAAATTTAAAATTGTTTATTTTGAAAGTGGAAGAGTTGAAAAAGCAAACAGCGGACTTTGTTTTACGTAAGTTCTACCTTGAGCTACATTCAAATGGATGCACTAAGTTCCATCACTGAAGACTAACAGATGAAAGCAAATGTGGCATTTATTTGTTAAATTCTCAAAGATAGCCTGGGACTAGAGAGCTCAGTTTCATTGTGTTCAGAAAATCTGTGCCTAGGTGTGTTCAGAGGACATCATCATCCACTGGCGTCTTTCAGTTACACTCCTCCCTATTTTTAACAGCCACTCACAGTCTGTCTTTTGCAGTATATTTAAAAATATTTGTTTTTAATTGCCCAAGTGATGATTTCTGAAATATATTTAAAACATATTTTATTATATCCTGTATTATGGACTATTACAATAAATCACATGCCCACAAGAAAAACTCCATACAACATGGGTTTCACATGAATAGCTGTCTCCTGACATCAGTATTTGAATGAATTATAAAGGGAAATCCCTTTAGAATAGGAATTCCCACCAGCTATGGTGGCACACACCAGTGGGATGTGCTAAAGAAAAAGGACACTATATTTCATAATTAGAGAGACTCTCATTCTGTTAGCACCAGTTCACAGACAATGTGTGGAATCCCACGCTCTATGGAGTATGGGCCATGTCAGTTCATATATTAGAATGCGTACTCTTATTCCTGAGACCCCCCCCATCCCCCCAAAATGATTGTTGCTCACATCTGGTCTATTAATTCAGCTTTACACTATTACCTTTCTCTGATTCATTATTAGCCTATGCAATTACGGTCATTTACATTTATTACTTGCTCTAGGTAGGGCATGTTTTAAAATAATAATGTACTTAAGGTTTTGATATGTGACAAACTTTGTTAAAAGCAATTAAATGATATGGGTTCTAAGTTTCACTTTTCTTTTTTCAAAAAAAGTTTTAGAATTTTTTCTTTTTTTCATTCTCTTTTGGTCTTATGACATGCTGTGCTTTGGAGGAGAAAGGGATAAATAGCATGCAAAAGCCTCAGCTTTTCCATTTATGGATTTCACTACTGATATAGGATTACATAGGGGAAGATGTAATGGAGAGCTAAATTTTACAGATTTGGTTCATTTTTTGGTCAGCCAGCCAAGATTTTATCTTATATTTTCAGTAGGCCTTCCCAGAGGCCTTTTAAATGATGACCATTAATTACACCCATTTCCAACTTATTGATTTAAATTTGAAATGTCATTTATTATAGATTTCTTCAATATTTGTAAAAGTTTCATAAACTCTGCATTGTGATGCTGGGAAAGCATCCTACTGGCACCTCGGTTTATTACAGAGTACTGGATAATTACATTATTTCTTCTCCATCTTTTAGTTGTTAACACTATTTCATCAATGGATTTGTAATTTGTGGCTGATCGTAATGTAATACATTGTTAACTTATACTCCTGGGGTCCAATTCATACATACAGATAGAGCATTTCCAGGCTCATAAATGAGTCACAACTTTAAAATGTGCCCCTTCAAGTTATAAAAGTCTGCACTTTGGAAGCTTTCGTTGTGCCTCTAAAAGCCTTGGAGCTTAGTGTTATGTTTCTCAAATAAATTGGTCATTAAAGTCTTATGAAAAGTAAAGCATTCTCTCAAATTCATTTGCTCTTCATTCCTATGTAGATATAATTTGGTTTTTGGTCCCTCTCTGAGGGAGCAGTGAAGAGTAGTATTTGGACTGAGGGACTTGCTTATCCTGGTCTGAAGAATTTAGCTTGCAAATGTCATAGGGATTGTTAAAGCAGAAAAACTGAAAGTTGAGAAGCTTAGGAAGCCACCCTCAGAGGAATTGAACCTAATAGCACAGTCAGTTCAAAGCAAACCTCCTATTCTGACATCCCTCCTGAAGTCCAATTTTATGAAAGATGAGTCCTTGTATTTTCCAGCTTTGTGAAATCCGTGAGAACATCCACTAGTGTGTATGCAGGGTATGTGCATGGAGGTTTGAGACTTAGGCAGCAAACCTATGCAGACTAGTTTCACTAGGATACTTAAGAAAATCATTAACTTTCTTGGACTCAGTAAGGGATTATTGGGGGAGGTTTCTTATTTGCTCACAGATTTTCTGCACTTTATTTCTGTTGATATTTTTTAGTGCTAGGCATCAAACACAGGACTTTGACATGACAAATCTTCATCACTATAGTCTACTCTTTTATTTTTGTTGCCCTCATGCAAATTAATATTAAAATAGAGGGGAAAATATAGGACAAAAACTTCCTTTCCATGCAATAAAATTTACACATAGAGAACATTCACTGAGCTTGGCAAATATGCCTTTTATTATAGAATTAAACATTTGTCTTTAACCATATTTTATTAAATCTTTGAGAATTTCATATAATACGTTTTGATCATATTCACTACCTGCTACATTGAGTCCCAAATCCACCCTCCCTTCCCTATCCACCAAACTTTGTGACCTCTTTTTGTTTTTATAAGCCCATCAAATCCTGATTTGTGTTCCCCATATATTCCTGGGTGTTTGGCCATCCACTGTGTGTTCTCCAGGGGTCCTGGTTCCTCCAAGGGGCAGGCCCTGCTGCAGAGAATTGAATGTGGAGAGTTAGCATTGGAAGGAGGGGCTTGTGGCACCATCTTGGGATGGAAGCTGTGAACCAGCAAGGAAACTGCAGTGGCAGGCCTGGGGAACATGCAGCAACTGGGCGTACTCAAGGACAGAATGGCCTGGCACTTATGGACCTGGGGTGAGACCACTGGCCCCTGAGGTGTGGATGAAAGCTAGTGGTTACTATGGGCATGCTGCAAGAGCAATCTGATATGGTAGGCTCTGAGCCGTGGCTCAGAGCTGAACTGAATGTGCAGAGCTAGACACTGGGTGCTCATTTCTTTGTAAGTCATTCCCCTCCCCCCCCACAATAACAATAAATGCACATAAAGATATCTTATATGGTTTGCCTGATAGTGCAAGAGACCCTGAGAGAACTCTGGCAACAAAACTGGTATAGTCCGGCCCAGATAAATGAACCACAGCCTTGGGGATGTGGGCATCAGAAAGCAGTGCTGTTCCTGCTGCCTCTGTGGTGGGTCAGCTGGGCTCTGATTCCCAAATCCAGGAGCAGCTGCCAAGAACCCAGGGGGGGTAAGGCAATCAAACCCTATATGCTTAATGGGGTTGGTGATAGTCACATGGGTTATACAATGGCTTATAAAATCTGTAACTAAAAAGAGGCCAGCCACGCAGAAGCATGGGCCACAGCTGTGTTGTAAATGTGGGGATATGTTGTGCGTATGTGAAGATTTGTTAAAGGTTATTCAGAGGCTAGAAAAACTTTTACCCCCAAGTGGAGTGCCCAGAGAGGGGGCATGGCCACTTTGCATAATAAAAGATGTGCCCCAGGCAGGGGAAGCTGAAGAGGCTAGGGAAGTCCTGGCAGAGCTTGAGGAAAAAATTAAAAAAGCAGGACACTTTAACTTGTGTAAGGTCCAAGGACTCAGAGGAAGAGACAGACAACAATAAAAAGGAAAATGACCTAAAAATAAAAGTAGCTAAAGCTGCCCCTCAGATTCAAACATTGATACAAAAGGGAAAAAAGGCTAACAGTGCTGTAGCTAGGAAATATTCCATACTAGAACTGTTAAAACTAGGAAAAACTTACAAGCAAGCAAGCAGAGACCCCCTAGCCATATGGCTTGTGAGAGTATGGGACATGGGAGCAAATGGCATCAACCTAAGTCCTTCAGAAGCTTCACAGCTGAGCTATATAACCACCCATCCACCCTCATGATATAGGCTGTTCAACCTAGGCCAATGCAGGGGGGAGCAGTCCTTAATGGGTTGGCTGCTTGAAGGCATTAAGGATACCTGTTCATCACCGAGGGAGACTAACATGATTAGCAGGGCCTGGAGGACTATAAAGGAGGGGAAGACATTACTGAGAGAACTAGGTGTGAGAAAAGCAATATATGATGTCCAATTCACTGGGCCAGATAAGATAGTGTTCACCAGAGATATGAAGGAAAGCTTAATTCAACTGGGACCTCGAGAATGGTATGGGGCTTTAATGATACTACTAGGCCCTTTGATGGGACAGGATCTTTGTAAAGTGAGAGAGGTGTTGGCAAATCTAAATGATTCTGACCAGCATGTAAAACATGTCTATAAAATAAGAGAACACCCTATGAGAGATATAAAAGAGACCAGACAGAAGAAATGGCCCATTTGGGTTATTTGAAAACAAATGTGGCCAGACCTATGTAAAGCCTAAATTCCAAGAGAAAAGATTGACAAAAAACCCAATTTGGTAGTAAGGAGTATCTTGAAGGCTTTAAAACCAGAAGAACAGTTTACAAAAGGCATTCAAAGAATAAAAACTCTCCCAGGGGTGGTTAAAAATCCCCAAGGATTAAATAAGATGCATTTCTCGTCTCATAACGGCTATAATAGGGATGGAAGCAGTCTTTCCCACAAAGTTCTCTCCCAGCAGCCAGGTGTGGTTGATGGAGAAATGACAGATATGGCTACAATCAGGAGGCAGACCCAGGGCCTACCTGACTCAGGGAACCAACAAGTGCAGCGGGGACAGGAGAAATGCCCTGCCTCCTTAAACCAGTGCAGATTCAGGCAACTGGATCCAACACCTGTAAGTATCAAGAATAAAAGAATACAAAGAGACTCCATGTAAAATCCCTCAAGTGCAAAATGACTCCAAAGGGATAACTAAAAATGACAAAGAGCTCATCAAATTAATTCCTTGTACCCATGCTATGGTACCTGACAAGAGCTATGGAGAAAACAGTTACTACAAATGAACAAAACCTTTCCATGCTATGGAAATGTCTATGATTGATTTAATATATAATGTTAACCTTCTTTCCAGTGTTCTACAGATGTAAAAGCCATTTGAAAGATACCTGAAGAAGCAAAGGCCAGCTATAGCTGTAAGATTCTTGGGAGTTTTATGGTTGGGTAAGATGAAGAGAGAGACTCTTAAACTATACAACTGTTAAGTACCAGGGGTGGGTTGCCCCCGCCCCCCACCATGAGCTGATGGTCAGAGAGATCCTAGAGGTCCTCAAATTCAGCAAGGCTATTGCCATTAATATCGGTTGTACACTAGAAAGGTCTGTAAGGCCATGTTGCTGAAGACACTGCATGTTGTAAGTGTGAGAAAGAAGAAGAGTTGGAGCTGAGACTAAGCCAAAAAAGTCTGTGCCACTGGATGGATAACATTCATATCGCCAGAAGGTGCTATGCAGATGGTTGGGGAAAAAAATTCCCCTATGATTCTACTCAACAGTGGACACCATGTGCTGCACACTATGGACATGCCAAGCAATGCCTGCAAGTGCAATAATGGCTCAACCAACATATGTACAACTGACAAATAAGGCCTGTTCCTAGGGGTGGAACACACATCTGGTGCTGTAGACCAGCCCAACACCTTTTGTCAAGAAAGGCTACAGGCCTTAGTGGGGAAGACATCACAAGTATACTGTTTAATGAATATAGTACACCTACTGGGATATCTTCTAGACATTTGTATTTATATTCATGTTTGTTTAAATGTGTCTACTTCCTTCAATTTGTCTTTATAGTAGAAAAAACACTGCTGAGATAGAACAATGGCCATGGCTTAAAAACAAATAATGAGGAGGCCCAAGAAGTCACTATCTCACCTTGATACAAGAGAGATAGTCCTACATCTGTGACCCCCTCCAAGGCTTAGGGATCTTAGCAGAAGATAGGCGGAAAGATTATAAAAGCAGAGGAAAGGGGTGGAGTGTGTTCCCCAGGGGGTCCTCTTTCCTCCAAGGGGTGGGGCCTGCTGCAGAGAATTGGCTGTGGAGAGTTAGCTGCGGAAGGAGGGACTTGTGGTGCCATCTTGTGATGGAAACTGCGAGCTGCCAGGAACACGCAGCAGTGGGCATGGGGAACATGCAGCAGCTGGGCGTACTCCAGGACAGAATGGCCTGGCACTTATGGACCTGGGGCAAGACAGCTGGCCTCTGAGGCATGGGCGAAAGGTAGTGGTGACTATGGACATGTTGCAGGAATGATCTGATATGGTGGGCTCTGAGCTATGGCACAGAGCTGCATGGCACAGAGCTGAGTGGCGTGGAGCTAGGCACTGGCTGCTCATTTCTTTGTAAGTAACTCCCCTCGCCCCCATGATAATAATAAATGCACATAAAGGTATGTTATATGATTTGTCTGATAGCCCAAGAGACCAAGAGAGAACTCTGGTGACACACTGGAGTATGGTTTACCTACCAGTGATGTAATAAAAACCACCACTTAATAAAAATGTATTCTCCCTCTCCTAGCAGCTATCAGTTGCCAACAGCTCCTCAGCTAGGAATAGGACATAATGCCCACCTCTCCTCTACATGCTAGGGTTTTCTCTGACTTGAGTTTTTGCAGGTCTTGTACATGCTGTCATAACAGCTATGAGTTCATATGTGTACCTGCCCTGTTGTGTCTGGAAAACACTATTTTATTATAGTCATCCACTGGTCTGGCTCTTAGAATTTTTCTGTAATAATCTTTGAGTCTTGGGAGGAGAGGGCTGTACTATAGGTTTCCCACTTAGGGATAAGGACTCTGCAGTTTCTTATTCTCTGCATGATGACCAGTTGTGGGTCTCTGTGTTAATCACCAGGTACTGCATAAAAGAAGCTTTACTGATGAGGGTTGAGAGATGTGCTAATCTGTGGCTATAATAATAAGTCAATATTAAACATTTATAACCTTAGTCCATGTTAATGGACTTGCATACTGTTACTAGATAGAGAATGATGCTTTAATATTATATCCCAGAACTGGTGGTAGTTAATAAAGTCCCTATTGTCTATTAGGAGGTCTTCTGAGTTCTGCTCCAGCAAGGGTGACAGGAGTTCCTTCTCCACTAGTTACTGGCATGGCAGAACAGTGTCTAGTTTGTGGATGTTTCCAGAGGCTCAAGGAAGGGTAATGTTGGTCCTTGAACTTTGTCAACCTGACAGTTGCAACACTCCTTTATCCTGGGATCAAAATCCCATTGATTAATAGTCTGATCACTGTCAAATTCCTAGGGATAGTACAAGCCTAGAAATTTAGTGTGGTTCTGAAGTCAAAGGCACTTTGATTTCCTATCGTTCAATAAATGATTAGTGAAAAGTAAATAAATTTTTAAAAAAACTTCAAGTTTTACAAAAAATTTTGGCTAGAATATACACAAATTAGTATTGCTAACATTTTATTCATTAAAAACAACTTTAAGCATGGTGGTGCATGCCTTTAATCCCAGCACTCGGGAGGCAGAGGCAGTCAGATTTCTGTGAGTTCAAGGCCAGCCTGGTCTACATAGTGAGTTCCAGGACAGCTGGGGCTACAGGGAGACTCTGTCTCAAAAGACAAAAACAAAACCAACTGTAGTGAAGTAATAAAATTTGCCAATTTGGAAGGTCTTGTGCAGTAGATTGGTGCATCCACATCACAAGATAGTTCTATAAGTGTCTGTTCACTCCATGAAGATTCTGCTCTTGTATGTTAGGTCCCTCCTCCCTTTTATAGTACAAGTGACTACTAATATGCTGCCTGTCTCCATAGATGTGCTGTTCTGGGACTTTCAAATAAATCAGATAATACATTTAATGACCCTCTATCAGAAAGTCGCTCAAATAATCATGGGTTGTGTATTAGTTACTTTTCTATTGTTTTGATAAAACACAATGACCAAGGCAACTTATAGAAGGATGAGTTTATTTGGCCTATGGTTCCAGAGTGATAAGAGTCCACCATGGTGAGGGAGACTTGGCAGGAGGTGGCAGGGGCAGAAACTGAGTGTTTGCATCTTCAAGCACATGCAGGAAGCAGAGAGAACCAAGCTGGAAGTAAATCGAGCCTATGAACTCTCAAAGCCTGCCCCCAATGATATGCTTCCTACAGCAAGGCCACATGTCCCTGAGGCCCCATGACCTTCCCCAAAGAGTGCCACCAACTGTAGACCAAATACCAAGTGTTCAAATACTTAAGCTATGGGGAACATTTCTCATTCAAACTACAATAAATTGTAGATATTTGTAAAAATTGCATCAGTACCAAACTTGTAAAAACTAGTTTCTTGTCATTATTATCTAATCAATAGAACACAACTATTTATATGTATCTGCATTATATTAGGTATTAAAAGTAACTAGAAAAAATTAAAAATAATTAAAAGGTAACCAGAACACATTTAAATATACAGGAGAATATGCATAAATTATATGCAAATACTATGACTTTTTAGGTAAGGGACTTGAGCCTTCATGGATTGTGGATTAGACATCCACAGGGTTCTAGAACAAATTCCCTATAAACACTGAGGAGAATTATATAATTACCTGGCATCTACCTTTCTGTACTTAGGGTAAACATGATGCTTGTATCTCCTATAGCATTTATCATGGTGACAGTATTCTATTGTAAGAATATGCTAAATTTTATTCAACTGTTCATCAGTTGGTGCATATTTAAAAGTTTTCTTGGCTTACCTATTATGAATGGGATTTCTAATTATTGTACACAAGTCTTTGGGTAAATAATTAGTTTTTTTCCCTAGGTAAATATCTAAAATTGTCATTTTATATTTCTAAAACAACAAGTTATATATGAGAATATATGAAGCTTCCAATTTCATGACATCCCTAACAATATTGTCAGTCATATCACTGGCAATATTTTATATATACATACATGCATACATGCATATGTATAGTTTCATATCTGTCATATCCATATGTATGTCTGGATATTGATATATGGCATTGGCAGTCATGTACAAGAGCATACATGCATAAACATAGGCATTTGAATAAATTTACATATATATACACCTATTTTCTTCATCTTACAGCCATTCTGAAGAGTAGAAAGTAGTATGTTATTGTGCTTAAATTTGCCATCCTCTACTGAGTAGTGACTTGAATACCTTTTCATGTGATCATTAGCACTTTATATGTCTTGTTTGGAAATATAACCATTTGTTTTGGTTGCCTTTTAAAACTTTTAAAATTTTTAATAATTTCATGCATAAATATTGTCTTGGCATTATTTCCACCCCTCCCAGTTCCCTAACAACTCTTCCCATGTTCCCCAACTACCTCAATTTC
>NW_008360322.1:3368233-3421975 GCF_000622305.1 Nannospalax galili
GTGCGTCAGTGCACCTGTGTCGTGCAGTGCCCATGGATGTCAGAAAATGGCATCAGATCCCCTGAAACTGGACTTATAGACAGTTGTGATCTGCCATTTGGGTGCTGGGAATCGAAACTGAGTCCCCTGCATGAGCTTGACTGCTGAGGCAGCTCTTGAGCTCCCACCTGCCCTGCCCCTGTGTCGTTTCGTGTAAGTAACCTCAGAAGTGGGTGTCAAATCCCCTGGAACTGGAGTTACAGATGACTGTTAGCTGCCACATGGGTGCCAGGAATCGAACCTGGGTCCTCTGCAAGAGCAGTTAGTGCTCTTAACTGCAGAGTCATCTCTCCATCCCCAAGAGATTTTGTAATTTCATACAATAGTTCTTAATCAAATTTATACACTCTCTCCCATCCATGTCGTCCATCCCCCCACCAGACCTCATGTATTCCGCCTTACATGTTAAGTCCTATCCAGTCAAGCATTTATACCCAGCTGTCCTTCAGTGTAAATATGTCCACCAGACTCTAGTCAGCCCATCTAGAGATTGTATGTAAGGCACATTCTCCCTCACCCAGTCGCAATCAGTCTCCAATAGTTCTCAGTCTAGGACTGGCCTGCCATCCATTTCTCTCCTCCTCTCTGGGCCCTTGATTAATTGAGTTGGCATGGGTCCTATGCTCGATCCCAACATTGCCACAAGTTCATATGTGCAAGTTTCCAGGGGCCTGAAAGCCTCTGCTTCCCTGTGTTCATGAACCAGCTGTGGCTCTTATAATCTTTTCACCTCCTCTTCCAAAATGGTCCCTGAGCTGTGGGTGGGTGAGGTTCAATATAGGAGTCCTACCCAAGCATACACCCTCTGCATACACTCTCTTATTCTTTAAAACCTGGCCAGTCGTTGCCTTCTGTGTGCATCACACTCTCACCTATAAGGAAGTTTTAATGGTGAGAGTTGAGGGATGCATTAGTTTTCTCTCTACCCCTTTTTCTGCTGTGTCCCATGAGCCTTAGGTGTAGAGATTCGGCTGTAGATGTTCCACTTGGTACTGGACATCTCTCAGACATATATACTTTGTGTCTGACCAGTTGGGGAATTCTGCAGTAACCTCCATCTGTTGCAAAAAGAAGTTTCTTTGATGAGTGATGTATGATATGTTTGTCTGTAAATAAGGATCCATATTTAGCATATGGTAAGAAATTTCATTTGTTTGGAGATATGAAAGAGATAGGGTTTTCTCTAGGATCTATGCCTTCTCCTGCAATGTGTATTTGGCCGAGTTTGCAGTGCCACCCATGAGTTCACTCCCACTGAGAGGGCTTTAAGTCCAATTAGATAGCTGTAGATTGCCCCCCAGATAACAGTGCCACTACTGCACCAATAGAGGTAGTTTGCCATGCCAGTCATTACATTATGGTTATTAGGGTTTAGGGCTGGGTTGAATCATTAATTCTTTTCCTCCCTTTGCAATTCACATATTATCATCTAGCATTATGATAGCTAACTTCGGGTAGAAGGCCTCCAGGTGAGTTCCCGCCCCAATGCTCCAAGCCCTGTATCCAAAGCATGTTCTGTCTTATCAACTTGTTCTGGGAGTAACCAAGAGGTTTGGCAATAACCTCTGTTACTTTGAGAGTCTCCTGGACCACTCTCACCAACCACTCAAAATGAGATATCTTCTGCTGGTATTCTGTTCCTTGCCAAGCAGTTCCCAGGTATACATATGCACTAAGGTTTAGACACTGTATGTGCTTTTCTTATGGGGTTTCCAGGACATCACATCTCCATCTGGGTTTCCTAGCCACTGCAAGATTCATTCATCTCTATTCTTTTTCCTCCCATCTGACCTCCCTCCTCTATTCCCAGTCCCAGTGCTCCCATTATCCCCACTATTCCTTGGCATATACCCAAAGGACTCATCATAATGTAGAGATACCTGTACACCCACGTTTGTTGCTGCGCTCTTCACAATAGCTAAGAAATAGAAACAACCTAAATGTCCCACATCTGACAAATTGATAATGAAAATGTGGTGCAATTACACAATGGAATTCTACTCAGCAGTAAGAAAAGATGAAATTATGAAATTTGCAGGAAAATGAATGGAACTAGACAGTGTTATACTAAGTGAAGTTACACAAACACAGAAAAGCAAGTAAAGTATGTTCTTCATTTCTGGTTTGTAGCATCAATCCCTTATATTTGAATATATATATATATATGTTCTGAGGTAACACCAGGATTGGGGAAAATGGAAAGGATACATGGAGGTAAAGGAAAAGAAAGAATCGGAGGGGAATAGTAGGGAACAGATGTTACTGGGGGGAGGTAGGGAAAGTGGGAGTGTTCAGCAGGGAGGAGAGGATGGAGGGACATGAAAGGGGCCATGGTCAGGGGGCAGAGTCAGGAGACTAGAGGATGGTGGGAGGTAGACATCTCAGTTTCTTATATTTTTCTTTGAGTATTATTGTTACATATACATATATACATTTGTGTGTGTGTGTGTGTGTGTGTGTGTGTGTGTGTGTGTAATGCACTGAATCCATTTAGTGGTGCTTATATGTACCTGTGTTTAGTGCTGCCCATTTGGGATTAGACAACCTCTCAGGAAGCTAGTCTCCTGTGAGAACTGATTCTCGCTCCTGCAGCATCCATTGATTGCCTTTAGCTCTTCATTTTGAGGTTGGACCCCATGACATTTCCCCCCATCTACCCTAGCATATCGACTGGTTTGTCATTACTCAGATCTCATTGCACTACTATATAGTGGAGATTTCATTGGTGCAGCTTCCTATCAAGTCTAGAATACATTAACTATCATCAGGTGTCTTGTCCCTTTGACTCTTGCATTCTTTCCACCTCCTCTTCCATGATGTTCCCTGAGACTTAGCTGTGGAGATTGCATTGTAGATGTGTTAGTTAGGGCTGGGCACCTCATAGTCACTTAGTCACTGTGTTCGACCAGATCACTGAAATAATCTCTATCAGTTGGAAAGAGAAGCTTCTTTGATGAATGGTGAAGGGGGGGTACACTTGTATGTAAATATAGGAATATTTAGAATGGAGGAAGAAATTGCATTGATCTAGGGAAGTGACAGAGGTAGGTTCTTCTCTAGGGTCTGTGACCTCTCCAGCCATGTATACTTGGCGATATTTACAGTATCACATATGAATTTCCACCCAGAGTGAGTCTTGAGTCCAGTTAGACAGATGCTGATTACTCTTAAGATAAAAGTACTACTACTGCACCAGTACAGATTATTTGCTGGGCCAGTCATTGTGGTTTGTAGGCTTCACAGTTGGGTAAGACCATTGGTTTTTTTTTCTCCCGTGGCAGTTTGCATAGCATCTTCTGATACTATGAGAGCTAGTCTTTAGGGAGGAGGCTTCCAGGTCAGTTCCAGCTCAATTGCTCCAAGTTCTGTGTCTGAAATATGCAGTGTCTTTAGCAATAGAGACGTATGTTTGAAATAGTCTTACAGGTTCAGGAGACTTTGCTCATATGAACCTAGAGCAGTGGTGTCAGCATGTTATATTTTAAGAATTCTTTATTCAGTTTATTTATAGTCCATTCTCAGAAAGACGATTTGCAAATATTCTCTATAGCCTATGTTTTCATTTCTGTTCTATTTCTTAAATATTTCTTAAATGTGTTGAAACCATGCAGACTTGCCTTTCTCTGAATCAGTCTTGTCCTGATTTCCAAAATCACACAGGAAAAGAAGTTCAGGGACACATCACCCACTGATGGGGCTTTTTGAAGACGACTACTCTCTTATTAAGTTCTGTTTTACACGTGTTTCCCCAGGCTGTCCTTTTCCCACTCTGAAGTCTTTCTAGCAACCACCATTACCACCATTTGCTAGTATCATGAAAGAAAGGAAAGAACAAAGAAGATTACTTTTCAGGCCCACTGGAAAATCTTTCCAGTTCCTGCATTACTTTGATGGTGGTGGCAGCCATGGAGAGTGAAGTCAGGAGCATGTCGCTTTACCACCTAGGGTGAAGATGACCCTGGCTTGCCTTCCTGGGGGTCATTTAAGATTATTTTTGTTTTATTTCTCATTTAAACTGGCAGTAATTTGTTTTGAGTGATCTTTGGCTTTCTTCATGACCAAAAGCACAGATGTCTAATGTGCTGCAGGGTTGTAACTAGATACTGTGAACGATCTTACTGCCACTTGCCTCCGTGTGCCATGCTGCATTTATGACAGACCCTGATCATGCCTTTGGAAAGGCGATACTCTGTCTCAGAGACCACTGTTTGACTACTCTGAATACAGTGTATCACATGACAGAGTGGTGTTTGTAGTGTAATATGCAGGGATATGTTATATGATTTTAACACACAGTGTTTCTATTCTGCCTTGGCTTAGGTGGAAAGTAGTTGTTTGAGTGACTACTGCCTAATGTCTTTGCTTTCAGGTGACCTCTCAGGAAGTAGGCTTCTAAAACCTTCCTGTGTTAAACAAATGTGCTGTTTCCGTTTACTACGTTATATTTGTATTCTAACAAATTGAGATTTAAAAATAAGCTTTTATAGACTTTTGGTATCTAATATTGTAGCTTTAAAACCTCATTTGAAATTTCATGTAAGAGTCAGGGTTTGTAAATCTGAAAGCCACAAAATAAGGCACAAATAATTCAGAACAATTTTTAATGACTATTCTTATTGAGTTTTTGTACATTTCACACAATAACTCTTAGCTATATATAGACCTCCTCCCCCATCAGAACTCCCTGTAGCTCCCCCTGGATTTTATGGATTCTGTAATATATGTTTAAGGTCTATCTGGATAAGCTTTTGTATCCAGATGTCCCTCAGTGCAAGTTCATCCACTGGAGCCTAGTCAGCCTACCTAGAGTCACGCCCTTAAAGAAGATCTACTCTCCCTCACCCAGCAGTAATCAGTTACCAATAGTTCCTCGGCTAAGATTTGGGCCTGCTTCCTATTTCCTGAATTTTATGCTGGGTTTTTGTCTGTCCTGTATTGAACCTCAGTCACCATTGCAGAAGAGGATGTAGAATGCTTGTCAGAGGTAGGGTTGGTACATGAACAGAAGGAAACAGAAGCTTTCAGACCCTTGGGAACTTGCTCATATAAAGTTTCAGCAATGTGGCAGTGTGGACAAGGCCCATGCAGACTCAATCAGAGCTGTTCTGATTAGTTGAAAAAAATCTTTTGTGTCAGTGATCAAGGCAAAAAGTTAAATTTGGTGAATTTCTTGCTTTTCCAATATTTTATGTGATTGTGCTCGTTAGGGATCATAAGCACTAGATACCTGTGGAAAATCATTCTGAAAGTCTACTTGATATTACTTTGGCTCTTTAAGAAGTGTTGCAAGCAGAGCTACACAGGCAGTGCCCTTAGAGTTCTACTTTGCTGTTTTTATGAAAGTGGTGATGTTTACTACTGTTCTGAAGGTTATCTGCCTACTGTACCTCCCCTTGTTCTTAATTATTTTAATTACACACATTGATTTGATACAGATAGGTACATGTACATAACATATAATGATCTTTTCAGGAGAGTTAGAATTTCTGTACATTAAACATTTTTCCTATATTTTAATTAGCACATAATTATACATATTTATGAATTAGATTGTGATATTTTCAATACAGTTATATAATGTGCAAATATCAGTCAAGGTAATGAATGTTTATATCTCATTATCATTACTTTGTGTGCAAAACTCTGAAGCTCCGTTTTCTAGTTACTAAATACTCAATAGATTACTTTGAACTATAGTGACCTTGGTGTGCTATGAAACACTACAACTTATATTTCTGTCTATCTCTGTTTTGGTACCCATTATTCAGTTCCCCTGTAACCCATCTACCACCACCCCTCTCAGACTCTAGTAATCACTGTTCTCCATTCAGATTTATGGTTTTTAGCTTCCAAACATGTGAGAGAATATGTGATACTTGTCTGTCTTATTTCAGAGATACCTACACACCCATGAGTGCTTTTGCACTCTCATAGCTTTGTCAAGGATTCAAAGGGTGCTCATTGTTGGATGAAAGATAAGGCAGATGCACTGTATAGAACAATCGCATACTGTTCCGCCATAAATATAGCCTTCTGTCTCTTTTTAAATATGGATTATAAGAAGTCCAGAGGTTTCTGTAGAGTGAGAATTCACATACTATGTTTTCTATTATTGTTTAAACACTCTCCATTTTTGTCATATCATATGGTAACCTTTGTTCTCCTTCATCTGGATCCTGTTCATTCAACCTTCTCAACTTCATAGACTTTTTTTTAATCTTTATGGCACTGGTATTTGGGTGGGTTTGGTGGATGGAAAAAGGAGTGAAGATGTCCTGATAGGAAGGGTTCATGTGGTCTATAGAACAAAGGTTACTATAGTTAGCACTGTCACTGATTAGAGGACATCTTAAATACACATGCTAGAATGATTCTCGTCTTTTTGAAAGTTATTCATTTGTGAGTACTTAGTTTATGATTTAGTAAGTTAGTGTGGGTTAATGAAGAACCGTGTGTTAATTTAAAATGTCTGTGAAGCAGTGATGAAAATAGCACTTGCTAAATGTTTGAAGACTGCAGACACATTGGTCTTGGGCATCTGAAGCCTCCTTATGTGCTGGGTGGCAAAAGGCATTTGAGAAACATGGCCAACCAGCATGGTGCAGCACCACTTGAAGCCCTTCTGTGTTCAGCCCGGAGAATTTCCATTTACTCTGCTGGAGCGCACAGACTTCAGACAGAGTTCCTTGGTCTTTTATCTTGGCTTTTGCTTCAAGGGCTCTCGACAGCAGTGTGGCTGCAGTCATTGCTGGGATTTGCAAAGGAAGGACAGAGGGGACCGTGTTCTAAGGAGGCATTAGTGACAGAGAGTCAAGTACAGAGAAATACACAGCCGGAGGTGAGTGCCTGAGTCAGAGTTGCATCTTTCATAAAACTGCCTGTTGTAAGATTACTGCTGTTACTCTCTCTGCCAATCAGTTTGAGTCCTCCTGTGCATTTAATTTCATGGGTGCTTCGTGAAGACCTCATTAGCAGTAACAGGCAATCTGGCATGGCTATTGCTAGAAACACACAGGGGAAGTGCTGCTCTAGTGGTTCATAGAACTGAGAATTTCAAGCAGGGTGTGGTGGCACATGCCTGTAACCCCAGTGCTCTGGAGGCTGGTGCAGGAGGCCACCCTGGACTACATGTGGAATTCAAGGCCAACCTGGGCTACATAGTATAGGGAGAACTTGAACCCAGCCCCCAACAAAAACAAACTTTTAAGAATCCCCACCATGGCCTCTGGGGGAAAAAAGCATCATGAGTCTTGAATCACCAGGGCTAACATCTTCATACCAGAATACCTTTAATTAATTACATAAAAAATAAGTCCAAGTAGATTGGAAAGATAACTAGAATTTTATACATGATTCTTTATCTAGTTTTACCTTTTAAAAGAGATTTTATCAGGTTTGATCTTTGTCTAAATTTTATACTTCCTATTAATGATTTTTGGAAGGAAAAATAGTAAAAAGTAAGAAAATGAACATTTTATTTTTGGTGTGCTGAGCTAGCTGAAGCAGGGCTGGCACACTATGGCCCATGGACCAAATCTGGATCACTATTTGCTTTTGAAAAGCCCACAAGCTAAGGGCAGTGTTCTAGTTTGATTCTCCATTCCTGTAACAAAATACTCTGACCAATACCAATTTGGGGAGGAAAGGGTTTATTTAGCTTACATCTCCCAGGTCACACACAGTTCATCAGGGAGCCCAATGTAGGAGCTCAGGGCAAGAACCCGGAAGGAGGAGCTGGAGCACAGGCCATGGAGGAAAGCTGCTTACTGGCTTGTTCCCCAGCCCCTGCTCAGCCTTCTTTCTTATGCAACACAGGCCCACCTGCCCAGGGGTGGCACCACCCACAGTGAGCTGGGCCCTCCTACATCACTCAACGGTCAAGAAGATGCTCCAAAGACATGGCCACAGGCCAGTCCTATGGAGGCAATTCCCCAACTGAGGCTCCCTCAACCCAGGTGTGTCAAGTTGTCACTAAAGCTATCTAGCACAGGCAGTTTCTATACTCTTCAATTGTTGGAGGAGAAAAGGGTATGTGTCAGGGACTCTCTGTGTTTTACGAAAGCTAAAAAGTGTCTTTACCAACCCGTAACACTGCTAGTTTGCTGATCCCTGAGCTATAGTGACTTCAATTTTATCTTGGGTTTCAAGTAGAGTGTTGCATAGCTCCTTTGGAGTTAGTTTATGCCTTCATATTTTATAACAGCTTAAATCAATAGGTAAAGGCCTCCATTTACCCCCTCTCCCATCAATATGATCTTGAGAACTAAATATAAATGTTTAGTAAAGATTGATCAAACATTGACATTGATTCAACTGATAATAGGTTCAAGTATCCCATAGTGATGTGGATCAATAACCTAAGCCATTCTAAGATACTAATACTATCTAGAGGCCTGCTCAATTAATTTGTTATGTAGGCAAAGTGAGTCTATATCCTTTGCCTATCAAAAAAAATGTAGTGAAATATAAAAGAACTGTTCAGATTGCATGAGGAATCTAGTCTCCTAGGCTTTAACTTCACTGACCTTGGCTTTCAGTACAAATGCTGAATTATTAAGAAATCTAAAATATGGACATTGCAAAGGAACAGGTCTTGAAACTGGAGCCTTCAGTCATTAAAAAAATGTCAAAATACCTTTCCTTTAACTAGGAAAATAATCTGAAGTTTTGCAAAATCACTCTCAGCACTATGTAAAGAGAGCTCCATCTGTGTGAAGCAGTGGTCCCCTGCCACTTATTCTTGGTTTGGGAATTGGGGGAAAATCATGCTATACTGTTATGTAATGGAATATTCTAATACCCTAATTGCCTTTGCCGTATGGTTTCAGCTCTCAAACACAAGCTTTCTTCTACAAAGTGAAGCCTACATTACTTAATGTTGAAGAGCCTGTTTAGCAAGAGATTAAATGGTCCCTGCTTGATTTTCTTATAAAAATCTCTGCAGGGACCTCCTGAGGACTGTTTACTGTTTCTCTTAAGTATTTTCCACTTCTTCATAATATGATATTTATTCATTAGACTATGAAGGAAGAAGACCTATGGCTTGGCACAGATACCAGATTTCTGGGACAGTGTCATGGTTATGATGGCATGTTTATGTTAAAGTAAGAACGCTCTCACACAACGGATTTTATTAGGGATCCAGAACATTAAAGGCATGTTTGACTGATAAGAATTTTTTATATCATGATCAAGTTTTATCTTCATCCTCCTCCTTCATTTCATTTTATCCTTCAGATAAGTTGTACATGTGGTTAATTTGGACCCATCTTGTTCTAGCCTCAAAGGCTTTTGTTTTATAGCAGCTTTCAAGCCAGGTAAAAATGAGGTCCCTGTTTTGCCTCATTGTTTTTGATGGACGCATTTTTCATACTTCAAACAGATAGTCCAGGACGTGATGGAAAATTGAAGCTGCGCTCCTTTCTCAAAACTGTTGATATTTTCAGTGCTACAGATTTATATTAACTTTTCCAATACAACCTGAAGTCATTGTAACTGGTTTTCAATCTGCTCTGCATATAACTCTGGATATACTCGATCTAAGCATATATATGTATATATAACTACATATACATATTGCTTATATAATATGTATTATATATAATATGTAATATATGTATATGAAACATTAATATATAATATGAATATATATTATAAATGTAAAAATAGTCTCTTGGAAAGACAGAAATTCTACGCTATGGTTATGAATAAGCTACCATACTTGTGTAAATTTAAAAAAATCAAAATCAAAACCAAACCAACATGTTTCTTAAATGTTCTTAAAATAAATTATATTTTAAAAGACTGTGCCTATAATTTACTTAGCTTGACTCAAATAAAAATTAATTTAATTTGGTGGGGTTTCCTTTTTAAAGGAGACAAAGTTTTGAACCACCATTGTGTTACCCAGGGTTTTATTTTCAGTATCTACTCACTGATATTTCTGATATTTGTCTAAAACAATCATGCTAATTAATATTATTTAGTCATAAGGAGACTGTGTGTGTGTGCAAATATGTTAAGGGAGAATATGAATCTATCTGAATGAGAACTTATGTTGCAAAAGTAGGTATATCCAAGCCAATGGGATAGTTTAGACATGTCCAACTGCTAAAAATACATTTATGTACCTCCAAAATTCATTTGTTGAAACCTAACCTCCAATGTGATGGTTATAGAGATGGAGACTTTAGGGGTGATTAAGCCATAAGGGCAAAGGCCTCTTTAATGAATTAGCACCATTACAAAGAGACTGAAAGTGCTGCCTCATCACCTTCTGCCTCATGAAGACATAAAAGAGATGTTTTTGTGAACTGGGAGGCAGTTTTTACCAGAAACTGTATCTGCTTCCAACCTTGAACTAGGGTTTCCTAGCCCCCAGAGTTATGAGAAATACATTACCCGTTCTTTATAAATCATTATTAAGTTGTTATAGAAGCCTAAAGAGATGAAGATTCTCCTCATAAACAAAGAAACGATGTGCATTCAAGTCTGTTAAGGGCTATAAATTGCTAGGCATTTAAACATAAAAAAAGGGCCACACTTTTTTTAAGTGCCATCTTTTATACACCGTTTGATAATTCTCACCATGTTATCTCCTGGTAGTTATACTGTACACATCAATAAGGTGTTTTATTTGGGCAAGCCATCATTACAGACTCATAGGTGGCTGGACTGAGGGTGAAGAAAATATCTCAGAAAGCATAGGTGTTTTACTATAAAAACGATTAGCCCTGTGTAATCACATGAGTCCATAGATTCATGTACCTTGTGGCTGTTATTCATTTTCCAGATACTATCTTAAAAGCTAAAAGTCACAAATTATATTATGAGGCAAATAAAGTTAGTACAGAAGACTGTGTATGTCTCCAGTACCCAGCATGCGGGCTGGCATAAACCTGGTATTCAATAAAGGTTTTGACCATGGAGAGACATCTGAAACAACCAAGCACATTTCCCCAAATGGCCATGGGCTGCAGTATACTGATCTCGGCTTGACTGCTTGAGGGCAGGGATGAAGGCTCCTCTAATACTTTCTCTGTGCCCATCATCTTTGAACAAAGCTAGTGATTAGTAAATAGTAGGCCAATACAAGAATCAGTAGATAATGCTGTTTGCTATTTTTTGAGGTCCTTTCTTAATCATAGCCTCATATCTAATTAGGTTGAAATATAGTTCCCCATCTGTTCCCCTCCCCTAAAAAAATACACAAACAAGATAACTAAATGATATAATTAATATGAGCTTAACTAAGAAGGCTAATATAGAACTATCTTTCTCAGAAACTGAAGACTGTATTATGTTCAATAACTTGGAGTTGTTGTCCTGACTTTTGTTAACATGGAGGGAGGGAAGGAGGGAAGGAGGGAGGGAGGGAAGGACAAAGAGAGAATCCTGATCCTACACATAGGTCCAGGGGAAGGAAATGAGATGAGTTAGAAAACCCCTATATTCACATATGGGCATTGACACTCCTACGTGGTAAGGGAGCTTAAGTGGCAGACCGTTTGGTATTTAGGATTTAAAATGAAAGAGGGTGAATTTGTTAAATTATAAGTGAGAGATAAGTATCATGATCAAATGGACAGAAATGGAGATCATCAAATTATACCTTATGAGAAGATTTTTTAGAGAAGAAAATATTTGATTAGTAACTTTGAGGAAAATATAATTTCCAAAAGCCAGAAAAGAATGGCAACCCAGGCTGAAAGGACAGCATGCATAAGACATTGGAGAAAGGAAGGTGCCAGTGCTCCATAACCTGTCTGCCTCCCAGATGAAGGATTTACAAAGATGGATTGTAGTTAGAGATTGAGCTAAGCTTGGGCTGATGTGTGGCAAAAAAGAAATCTGAGTTTTAGACCAGAAGTTCACTCCCAAACTCTTTGATCTTTATTTGTGCCATCTGAATCATTATTTATTAGAACATTTATTATAGTGGTATTTGTGTTTCTTAAACGCCTTGATGTGAAAAAGAAATTTAGTGTGGACTTTCACAAATAAATTCAACTTTCATTGCTTGTTCTAAAGAAATCGAGGAAATTGATGATGCAAACACTCATTGCATTCTGTTTGGACCTAATATGCAAGAGACTGTTTTTGCTGAAGCCAGGAAGGTAAGTGAAGCTGATAGGACAGGCTCAAGAGGAGTATAAAAGACCACATGTGATGGCCTCTCTCCTCTCCACCTTCCCCAAGACTCAGTGACCCTTTTAAGTTGGCCTTTCAGTTGCCTGATGAGAGTGTGATTTCTGCCAGAGAGAGCCTTGTCTGGCACCACAGTTCATGTCGCTAAGAAGAAAAACTAGTGGTAACACATTAGTTTTGGAGAAATGGTTGGAGGAATGTCTTAATGGGGCAGCTGCAGGCAGTTGGGCTTTCTCTCCTTTCGTGCCTCTCCACATCATGTGACACCTGGAAAGCAGATACAGGAGTACGACTAAGTGACCTGCTGCCCACCTCTGAGCATATCCTACTCCTTTCTTTCGGCTCTCTCTGCTTACACACCACTGACAGCTCAAAGAGACCCTTCTAAGGCTGGAATATATTTTGTCTCTAACAGTTGCACCCAGCTCGGCCATGACCTGGGTTGCTTCCTCTCATCACCATCCTAGAGTGGCTGCCGCTGTTAGCTGTTTGAGGTAAAATTTTGTTTTATTTCAGCTAAAGAGGAAAAGACTTGCAGTGCTTCGAGGAGGAATCTTCTGTGTATTCAGTCAGCCTAGGTTAAAATGAAGCCATGTTGTTTCTTTTTCCTATAAATAACTGGAAAACCAAGATATGAATTATCAGTTAAGGAAAATAAACCTTGAACATTGATTTACAAGGTTAAAATAGAAGTAGCAGTCCCTTCTATCTGTTTGTACAGTGAGTATACTTGAGTCTATATGAGCTTTCATTTCTTTAGGCTTTGTAATTCTAAAACTTCACTGAAAAGATAAGAAATAAGGAAAAATGAAAAAAAATAAATGTTTTGCTTCTTTGACAAAACTAAAATACAAATTTCTTTTTCAAAAAAAAGTAATATAAAAGATCTGGGTGTGTTGAGTCACACCTGTAACCCCAGGACTAAGGCGGCTGAGACAGGAGGAGTGCTGTTTTGTTCAAGGCCATCCTGGGCTACATAGTTCCAAGTTGGCCTGGGTGACAGTGTGAGACCTTATCTCAAAAAAAATCCCTACTATTAATAATAAGTTAATAAGTAACATAAAATTGTTTAGGTCTTGTATTATCTGTCACTCAGATAAAGCACATTTTGTTTGCCTTCTTTAGTTTTACAAATTAGAAAAAAACTGATGCATTTAACTGGAGTTATTACTTTCAGCTCCTAAGAACCTCTTTCCTGGGAATTGAGCTAAAAAATCAATATCTCCCCCCTTTCTCCTGTTTCTCCCTCCTTCTCTCTCTCTCTCTCTCTCTCTCTCTCTCTCTCTCTCTCTCTCATCTATCTAGCATCTATCTATCTACCTACCTATCTATCTATCATCTATCGATCTATCTGTCATCTATCTCTTTAAGGGCCTTGGCTTACTAATTTTTCAGAGTGAATGAGATGACCTAAGTAGCCTAGTCCTTCCCAGCTCAGATTTCTTTGCTTTTGTGGTTCTGTGATCACTTGGAGGCTTTAAGAAGGTTCTCTAGAACAATATGTTCAGTACAAAAATCAAGTTTGTTAATCCATGTGCACTATTTTGCACAGTTGAATCATATGTAGTATGGTTCACATTTATAATCAAAGATAATGACTCAAATAAGTATTAGCTTTTCTTCACTGTAGTAAAATATCTGAGACATGGAATATGAAAAGGAAAAGGTTTGTTTTTGGCTCCCAGTTCAGAGGTTGTAGTCCCAGTCACATGGCCTGGTTGCTTTAGGGTAACAACACGGTGGGACAAGCTGTTTAACTCATAGTAACCAGGAATCAAAAGAGAGACAGAGGAAGAACAGGGTCTGGGGTCCCAATGTCGTCTTCAAGGGCATGTTCTAATAGCCTAAGACTTCTCTCTCACTAGGCGCTGACTTACCACCCAATAGCAGGAATCTGGGGACTAAGCTTTTAATACATGGGACTTTGAGGGGCATTTAGCATGTATATAAACCACACCTGAGTCAGCCCCATGAGAAAAAAAGCGTTCTTACTGTGGCTGGTGTTCACTGGCCCCTAGCAAATGGAAATCATCATCTACTGAATCCTTAACAGGGTCAGTGTCACCTCCAAGTGGGCAAACATTAATCCATATGGGGGTAGGAAACAAATTTTATGTGTTATATATAAATATGTGTACATGAGTACAAAATCAAATTCATAGCATCTTGTGGCACAAGTATAAAATGGCATTAGAAAAACAAGTATCTAAAAAGGCTCCTTTGGGGATGAAAATGCAACCAAGGTGGACAGGTGAAGATTATCCCGCTGTTTCAGTTACAGAGCTTGAGGCTCAGAGGGTTAAGGTAGCCTGCACTTTAGTTACCTGGTAGTTAGGTGGAGGGGCTGGGCCTCAAGCCAAAGGCTGAGTGACCCCAAAGACCTTAATGCACTGTTAACCTGTTAGCTGACTCTTCATTGCCTGCTTGGCAGGCGTTAATGACTTCTAATTATATACTGTGTTCATAAATTCTAGTCAAACGTTGATGAGTGTAGTGGGGAAGTAGAAGGTGCATTAGCAGCATTTCTAAGAAGGTCACGTCATACAGACATGTCCTGTAAGGGTGAACAGTTCAGATTCCTTTGATTTATTGCTACAGTAGCCAGGATGGATTTTTTAAAAATTGAAAGAATTTCAGGGATTATAAAACATACTCCACTGTAAGTTTAAAACCCTTGCACATACTTTTGGCCTGTGATGTCAGCATATGTTAACTCCTTGTAAATGAATTGTCACCCTCATTGCTTTCTTTGGTAAACCATCGGTTCTCAATGACAGTGAATGTAGAAACTGCCAAGTTCTTACTGAATTGGTGTATCAACTGTAAATGTTCTCATTCTGGCCAGTCAGTGACACAGGGGAGGTGATTTGTTAAGTGCTGTTGGCAGCTTTGGAGGCTTCATGAACACTGAGCCAAAGCATCTTGTCTCTTTCCTGAGACCAAGACCCACAAACAGTACAGCTCCTTAAGGCACTTGTCCTTAAGGACTCACCACAGGGCAATTTTCTGTCTCTACCACATAAGGCCATTGCCACTACACACTCTGATGTTTGTGACTGTTGATCTCCAATGTAAGAAAGGATTAGAAGACAAACTACAGTTGGTACATTTTAGACTTAATCTAGTAAATGTGATGATTAATTCAGCACAGGAAACATATAGGACATGGCAGAGAAAATAGAGGGAGAGACATGCCCTAGAATGAAATATATTTCAAATTTCAGATCCCAGCAGTCCTGTCTTCATAGGCTGCAAAAGGAAAATAAGCTCAGTTGTAATAGCAGAGTCAGGCTGTGAGGAAAGATCAACGCAGCTGGAAGCATTCAAGGTTGGAATCAGTATGATGGATAGTAAAGGGGCTTCTTTACAGTTTTTTTAAATATAAGACAGATTTCCCATCTATAGTGAGGTTTGCATCTGTGTACCTTGGGAATCACAAGGTGCCTAAGATTTCTTCTACTTATGGGTCTCTGGGTGATAATAGGGCTGGGGGTGTTTGTTTTTCAGTGTCTTCTATATATTGGGTAGAAGATGCCAGCCAGTAGTAGGCAGCATAGATCCTGTTATAAGGGATGACCTAGTTTTGGATCCAAGATCTGCTCTCCACCTGATTGGGATCTTGTGGATATTAAATACACTTCTTTGTCCCTCTGTTTACATATCTGTAAATTAGGGGTAAAATAACATCTACCTTGTATGGGTTCTCTCCAGATTCTATGAACTAATTTTTTTCATTGTTTTATTTTGTTGAGACAGGGTATCACTATAACAGTCCAAACTGGCTTCAAACACACCAGCTTCCTGCCTCCACCTTCTGAGTTTTGGATTACAGGTATAACCCACCATACCTAGCTTTCAGTATGCTGATATTGTTAACTTGCTAGATGAGATTTTTATTAAAAGAAGCTATCCTTTAAAGATGTTATATAGAGTTTCTCATCTTCATTGAGCAACTTAAAAAGACTTCTATCTACATCTTTCAAACTGTATACATGTATCACCCATATCCATGAAAAAAATGATTTAAATAAACTTTGTGCTTTTAAGGCATTTTCTGCTTAGAGGATCAGGTATTTGCAAAGCATGTTTGAGCTGCAAAGAGAACCTTAAGAAACAAAACCTGTCCCCTGCAGCGTTTTTGGTTCCTTGAGGGCTGTGGGTCGGATAGCATTAGTGTTACGCTCTGTAACCCACACTGTCCACTGAAGACAGCCTTCTAGAAGCTTTCTCGGGTGGCAGCTCTTCTCACCCACACACCTCAGTCACCTCCTTACTGCAAGTGTCTGCTTCTAAACCCATGGTCCTCCTTTGCACCCCTTGAAAGACCTTAGCCCTTTTGCAGCATGGATTCCAAGATCCTGGCTGTTATCTCTGCCTTCCTGCATGTGGCTCTGCCTCACGCCCTCTCTCAGCCATCTTTCCACCACCAGTGTAGTCATCACGGTGGATGCTTTGGTGTCCAAATAGACAGCACATCCACCCTCTGGTCTCACAGGTCCTTGGCCCTCCTGCCTTTTCCCACTATTTCAGCTCAGAGACCAGTATTCTGGTGCTAATCTAGACCAGTACAGCATACCTATACTTCACATAGAGGTCACCTGGGGTTCTTGTGAAAGTGCACTTTCAGCTCAAAAGGGCTGGTATAGAGCCTGAGATTCTGCAGCTCCTATGGGCTCCCAGGGGACACTGATGCTTCTGGCCCCAAGACCCCATTTGTGTCAAAAACCTCAACTCTCAAAGTCTTCTTAATACTTCCTGTTTTAAAAATAGCTCTGCCTCAGTAAGAAGTTCCAGACTATTGAACTTCCAAGGTTAGCTTCCATGGTCCAAAGTGATAATCCTCCTGTGTGCGCATTCTTAGTCTTTTCTCCATTATAGCGATTTGACAGAACCCCAGCCTTAGTTAAATCAAGACTCTTCACTTGTACCTGTCTCTGTACCCAACACCAGATCATGCATGGCAAGAAGAGACACATAGAAGAGCACTAATAGGGCTCATTTTCAGTTTTTGTCTATTGTACAGCCTGTTGGTCTTCGTGCAAAATTGTAGCCCAAATCCATCGACTTCTGAGTCCTCTTGGCTGCCTTTCTTGTCTAAGTTGCCTTTGTTGCTCTTTGTTTCAGAGTAAAAACTACTCCATAAATTGCTGTCTAATGGGACTCCTTATTGTCACCTTTGCTCTACCCAACAGCCACAGTGCCTTAAAAATTAGAAATAAGAGCATGCTGCTTGTCTGATCAAAACCAGCTGGTACATCCAATTACAGTTTTTAGCAAAGCCAAAGGTCACAAACAGACCTGCCTCTGGCTGCTTCTCTGTGCTGCTTTTCTCTTCTTCATACTCATCAAGCCTGTTCCAGCCTCAGAGCCTTTGCTCTTCCCTCTGCTTGTAATGCCAGCCCAGTTATCTGCTGGCCTTCCTTCCTGACATTCAGCTCCTGGAGCAGCAAGATGAGCCCTGAAAACAGTTTAAATTGTTCCTTCCCCTCCCTGTATGCATCACTCTCTGTCTTCTTAATCTGCTCTGTTTTCTTCATAGCAGTTACTGCCTGGTATTTTCTATAACAAAATACCCATCAGGCATTAGTCTAAGTGCTTTGTAAATATTGATTTTGATAACTTTGCAGTAACCTCATCTTAGAGCTCTGTCATTATCCTCATCTTACAAATGAAAAACCTGAAGCCCAAGAAGCCAAGTTACTCATAAAGATCACACAGCTATTGCATGCGGGGGCTAGAAATTGAGCTCAGCTCTCTGGCTTGCAAATATATGTCCTAGATTACTCCTGTGTGTAATGTAAATACAGAATATTAGAAATGTTATCTAATGTGTAACACACGTTTGTTACTGTGTCTGTTCCACCAGTATGCAAGCCCACAAGGGCAGGGAATTGATGTCTTCCAGTTATTCCCCCACCTCCTAGGTTGTTGCTTGGTACTCAGGAGACACTCCAAAATGTTTAATCAGTGAACAGAATGAATTCTTCTGGTATTTCACCATTCGTTAAGGAGATTTATATAAAGAGTAGTGTTTCATGAGAGTTTGAGTAGAACAGTTTTTGCATTAAAAAGTATATTTCACCGGGCGTAGTGGCACACGCCTTTAATCCCAGCACTCTGGAAGCAGAGGCAGAAAGACCTCTGTGAGTTCAAGGCCAGCCTGGTCTAAATAGTGAGTTCCAGGACAGCTGGGGCTACAGGGAGACCTGTCTCAAAAAGACCAAAAAAAAAGGGGGGGGATATTTTACTTACATTGTAAATTTTAATAAATTTATATGTTACATATTTAAAACCTACCTTCCCTTAAGAAATTAAGTAAAACTATGACTATCAATATACTCTTCATAAATATAGTAAAATAAAAACAAGTAGTATTCTGGTTTGTTTATTAATGGTTGATTAATTGACATTTATCAGACGGAATTTTTAACAGTCTTAATTACTATACTATAAATAACGTATTTGTTTTTCTTTTTTAAGCATTTCAAATGCCTGACAAGAATCATTTACAATATAAGCAAGCCAAATGTCTCAAACACTTCGGTTATATTAATCGAATAATTTAAGCCTAAAACAAATAATGTTCACTCACGTTCACTCAAACATTGTAGCACTGTTCTTACAAACTTAACATTTTCAACATATCTTAGGAATAATAGATTATTTCCAAACAGCATTATAAACAACTATTACAAGGGTTAGGCATACTGTGTTATGTCTATAGTACTTTAGGTCTAGGTAATACTGGAACACTTAGGCAGCTTTTGTTCCAGAAATTCTGAAACACTGACGCAGTTGTTCATTGAAGTGGGGCATGGAACACAAAGCCTGAAGCCCTCTGAACAAAAGATCACTGGGCTTCAGATTCATGAGCCAGGCCCTTTCTTTTAGTTGCTCTGAACACAGGATTCTCTGAGCACCTGCTCTCAAGGAATCTGTCACTCTCAAGTGTTACATTCGGGGATCTTCCGCACCTGCTCTTTGTATATCCCCCCACTCCCCGCTCCCACCCCAAATTTTAGACGTTAGTACAATTCCTTCTGTGTCTGTGTGGTCGAATGCTGCATCCTTTTCCAGTAGACTGGCTCACATCCTGAGTCCTGTTGATGACTGTCCACATCTGGTGACTGCACGCATTTTAGTTCATGTTTTTTTTTCTGGAATGTTTGATTGAGAGATAACTTACATTCCATTTGGTTCATCCATTCAAGGTTTTCCAGTAAATTTACAGAAATGCAGATGTATGCAACCATTATTATAATCAGTTTTAGAGCATTTTCATCACCCATACCCATTATCTGTCACCCAGCAATCTCCTCCTTCCTCCTCAAGTTCAACAACGACTAATCCAATTTCTAATTTTCAAGATCTTCTGGGCTTTTCATATTTATGATATGACATAATATATATTTTCAAAGTTTATCCATACCATGTCACATTTCAGCACATCATTCCCCTCAATAGCTAGATTATAGTCTATTGTATGAACATACCACATTTGTCAGTAAGATGTGCATACATTCTACCTTTTGGCTATTGTGAATATTACTGCTAGAAATATACATGAACAAATTTTTGTGTGGACACATGATTTTAATTTTTTTCTCTTTTATTTAACTTCTGTAAATTTCATGAAATATATTTTGATCATATTTAGATCCACTCCCCTATCTGCACCACCTCTTACTACCTCCCACCCAATTTAATGTACTCTATTTTATATAGAGAAATATAGATATAGATATAGAAAGATATATAAAGGCAGATACAGTCAAATTTTTGTCCCCAAATGCTCCTTGGTGTGGGTCCATCCACTGGAGCCTGGTTAACCTACTGAGAATCTTACCCTTAAAAGAAACTAACTCTCATCCTCCAAGAAACCATCAATTACCAATAGTTCCTTAGGTCAGGTTGAGGTTTATAGCCACTTCTCCACATCTCTGCTGGGATTTTGTATGTCTTTTGCTTACATGGGACTTTTGCCTACTGCCACCATTGCTATGAGTTCATATAAATAACTGCCCAGCTGTCTGGAAAATTGTGTTTCCCTCTGTTCATACACCACTTCTGGTTCTTACAATCTTTCGTCTCCTTGTTCTACAATGATCCCTGAGTCTTAGGATGCAGATGTTTGATACAGGAGTCCTTTTCAGGGATAAATAAACTGTCTGTAGCCTCTTGTTCTCTGCATGCTGGTCAGTTGTGGGTTTCTGTCTTAATCACCATCTGCTGCACAAGGAAACTTCTCTGGTGGTAGTTGGATGATACATTAATCTATGAGTATGTGAATAAATAATTAGGAGTCACTTTAATACTATCTCAGAGTAATAGTATTGGGCACTTCCCTATGGCCTGTGTCCTGTCTAGCTACAGGTTCCTAGGCCTGCCTGCAACAGTGTCCGATATGGACTCTATCTTATAAAGCTAACCTTAAACCCAACTAGAAAATTGTTAGTTACTACCAGAATATTTATGCCACTATTGTGCCAGAGGGCAAATCTTCCCAGGAAAGTTGTTGTTGAAGCATGCAGTATTCACAACTGGGTAAGGCTGATTATTAATTTTCTCTTCTGGTAGCATGAATAGCACTGTCTGTCCCTAAGAAAGCTAGCCAGCAGAGATGAGGCTTTGAAGTCAGCACCAGCTCGATTTCTCTTTGTTTGTTCCATATCTCATGTGTGTAGTGTCTTCAACAATAGGCAATCACTGTTAAGTTCTGGTGGGAAACCAAGAGCAGAGGTAATGACCAATATTGATTTTAGGGTTACCTCTTCAGATGGAGTATGTTAAAGTAACAAAAAGCCCCATTAAAAAAAGAAGGGAGGGATGGGGGAGGGAGAGAGAGAAAACAAGAAAGAAAGAAAGAAAGAAAGAAAGAAAGAAAGAAAGAAAGAAAGAAAGAAAAAGAAAAAGAAAGAAAGAAAGAAAAGAAAGAAAGAGGAAGGAAGGAAGGAAGGAAGGAAGGGGAAAAGAAAAAGAAAGAAAGAAAAAAGAAAAAGAAAGTACATGAAGTTGTCAGAAAAAAGTGATGGGAGATATGGGAGGTATTGGAGGGGAAGGAGTGTGTGTGGATTTGATCAAAACACCTTTATATGCATGTATGAAATTCTCAATCAAGTTTTTTTTAAAGGTTAAAAAATGGGGCAAGGAACTGAACAGAGAATTCTCAAAAGATGAAACACAAGGCTAAATACTTTTAAAATGTTCAACATCTTTATTAATCACGGAAATGCCAATTAGAACCACTTTGAGATTTCATATTACCCCATTCAAAATGGCTAAGATCCAACAAACAATCAAGGACCTCTCCTGGAGAGGATGTGGGTAAAAGAGAACTCTTATCCACTGCTGATGGGAGTAAAAACTGGTACAGTCATTTTGTAAATCAGTGTGGAGATTCCTCAAGAAACTAGAAATGGATCTATCATAAGCCCCAGCCGTCCACCCTTGGGCATATACCCAAAAACCTCTATACCCTTTTACAGAAATACCTGTTCATCCATGTTCATTGCTGCCCTTTACACAGTAGCCAGGAAATGGAAACAATCTATATGTCCATTAACTATTGGATGGATAATGAAAGTATCATTCATTTATGCCGTTGAATATTGTTCAGGTGTTAAAAATGATTTCACTTTTTAAAGTATCTTCTCAGGAGTGGAACTGCTCCCTCATATGATTTGTTGTGTTTGGTCCCTTGAAAAGTTTCCAAATAGTTTTTCATAGTGGCTGCACCACTTCACATTCCTGCAGTGTATTCATGGTCTTTCGGTCTCTCTCCAGCTCACTGTAAGCTATTGACCTGACTTCTTCTTTCTTAGCATCCTACTTGGTATGAAGTGGTGTCTCATTGTGCTTTATTTGCATTCTCCTAGAAACCAGTTATGCACATTTTCATGTGTCCACTGAAGATTTATATGTATTTTGTGAAATATCTATTTAAATGATTTGTCTGTATTTGTTGTTGTATTATTGTATTTATTGAGTTGCAGACTATATTGTGTATTCTAGATTCATGTCTCCAGTCATATCGTTAATTGATATTTTCTTCCATTCTCTTCTTTGTCTTGTTCCTGTCTTTCCAATGATAGACATTTTTAATGTTATTGATTCTAATGTATATATTTTTCTTTGTTGTTTGTAATTTTTGGTATCATATCTAAAAATCCATCACAAAGTTCACCCTCATGCACATCCATCCCTGTATTTCTCCTAGGGTTTGTATGTTTTAGTTCCTCATTTAGTTCTTCCACCCACTTTGAATTAATTCTCGTATAGAATGTGAGATAGTCATTCCTTTACAGGTAGCCAGTTAGCCCAGCACCAGGGGTTAAACAGTTCTTTCTTCCATTTAATTGCTTTGGTATCCTTGCTGAGAATTAGTTGACTGAGATCTGTAGGTCTGTTTCTTGACCACTCTGTGGTCTTTATGCAGTGCTGTGCTGCCATCTCTTGATTACTGTTGCTTCATAGTCTGTGTCCACATTGTGAAGCTTGACTTCACAACTCTGTTCAGTCCATTATGATTGTTTGACTACCCCAGGCAATTCATATGTTTTTGCTGTTCTGAACAATGCCATATGAATTTTAGGATCAGTTTATTTTTTCTACAAAGAACAGCTGATCTTTTCAAGGTTGCATTGAATTGTAGATCAATTTGGGCAGCCTTGCCATATTAACAAAATTAAGTCTACTGATTCACAACCATTTCACAACTTTCCATGGACTTATAGCTTCATTATTGCTAAGCAGTATTTTGTTACTTTTTAAAGTCTTTATTTTGAACTTTTAAAATTTATTCATAACTATATTATTGTCTTTGATATTATTTTTTATCTTGGCACATAAAAATATCTGTATTTATTGTATACAATGTGGCTTTTCAGTACATATATGCATTTTATAACATTCACATCAGGGTAAGTGTGTCTACCTACACAAACATTTAGTGTGCTTTTTAAAATTTTTATCTTAATTGTGCATCCTTGTGGGGTTCATTGTGATCTGTTACACCACACATATACAATATGCAATGAACAAAAACTTAGGGTGTTAACATTTCTACCTAGTTAAGCATTTTAAGTTTTTTAAAAATTGTATTTATTATTTTATTTTATGTGTATGAGTGTTATGCCTGCATGTAGGTAAGTGCACCCATGTCATGCAATGCCCACAGAGGACAGAAGATGCTGTTAGATCCCCCTGGAACTGGCATTATGGACAGTTGTTAGCTGCCATATGGGTGCTGGGATTCAAACCCAGGTCTTCTGCAAAAACAGTCAGTGTTCTTTTTTTTATGTGTATGCATCTATTTCCTGTGGGTAAGTGCACCCATGTGGTGCAATGCCCATGAAGACAGAAGAGGCTGTCGGATCCCCTGGAACTGGAGTTAGGACAGTTGTTAGCTGCAGTGTGGGTGCTGGGATTCAAACCTCGGTCATCTGCTGGGCCATCTCTCCAGCCCCAGACAGTGTTCTTAACCACTGACCCATCTCTCCAGCCCCAGCATTTTAAATTTTTATTAACACATAATTGTACATATTTATAGGATATAGCGTGACATTTTAAATATATCTATATAATGTGTACTAATCAAATCAGGAAAATTAACATTGCTATCTCCTTATCACTACTTTATATTTAGAACATTTGATATCATCATGTAGTTATTTATAACATTTAATAGACTATTGTCTTGTTCAGTGCTTAGGATCAAACCTAAGGCTTTGTGGATGCTAGGCAAATGATCTGCCACTGAGCTATATCCTGGCCCCTACCCCCTTTTTTGAGATAAAGTGTTGCATGTAGCCCCACTTGGTCTTGAAATAATATGCTGTTGTAAGGCATAGCAAGCCCACTGTCTGTAGAACACTGGAACTACTACGTCTGACTGTTTTTTTCATATTCATTGTCCAGTCTCAATGGACATTTCTTCCATTTCTCATCCCACATTTTCTAGCCTTTCTTAATGAGTATTCTACACACAGGTAGTCTTGCGGTAGCAACTGCAAATGAGTGAGAATGCATGATATTTACCTTTCTGTGTCTAACTTATTTCACTTAACATAATGTTCTCCAGTTCATTTTGCTAGATCATTTTTATGGCTGAATAGTATTACATTGTATACATATATCACATTTTCCTTATATTTTCATCTATCAGAGAGTATCTTAGTAATTGTGAACAGTACAGCAGTAAACATTGTTGTGCAGGTATCTCTTTAATGCACTGATGGGTTTTCTTTATATATGTACCAAGAAATAGGATCATGTGACACTTTTGATCATTTTACAAAATGCAGGAAAAACATTAAAATTCAATATCTTGGAGCTGGAGAGAGATTCAGCAGTTAAGAGCACTGGCTTCTCTTGCAGAGGACCTGGGTTCGGATCCCAGTACCAACTTAATTACTAACAACCATCCCTAACTCCAGTTCCAGGGAATCCAATGCCCTCTTCTGACCTCCATGGGCATTGCATGACATGGGTGCACTTGCATGCAGGCAATACTCTCATACACAAAAAATAAAATAAAAATAAATAAAATGTTGAAAAAATTCAATATCTCATCATGATAAAAGTAGCGAAAAAATTAGTATAGAAAGAACTCACTGAAACATACTTAATGCTATGATTAACAAACACAGCCAACATCTTACTGAGGGGGAAAAACAGAAAGTTTCTCCCTAAGACCTGGAATCTGACAAGGATGACCAATCTCACCAATCCTGTTTAACATAGTAATCAAAAACTTTGAACATTTAAGTAAAAGAAAGTGATGGTGGTAATTATGTGAAATTTTTTTCTTAATTTTATCTTCAGATTTCTCCTACAAGCACTCAATTGATTATTTTTACGTTGATCTTGAATTCTGCCACCTTACTGAACTTATTCTAATTTTTTTTAGTGAATACCTTAGGAATTTTTAATGTAAAATATCCTGTTTAAGAATAAGAACATTTTCCCTGCTCTTTTCTAATATGAATTCCTTTTATTTATTTTGTGACCACTTTCCATGGTAAAATTCAATGTTACTTAGGAATGGAAAAAAAAAATACCCTTGACCTTTTCAGATCTTAGAAGGAACACATTCTGTCTTTTCAGTGTGTAGTGTGATATTAGCTATGGGTTTGCATAGGACACCCTTTTCGGCTTGTGGAAGTTCCCTTACATTCATCGTTTGTTCAGTGTTTTCATCATGAAAGGGTTTTGGTGTTGGGTTGTCAAAGACTTTTCCTGTGTCTGTTGAGAAGGTCATGTTTTTCAGATGTAAAACTAAATTTGGATTTCTAGGACAAATCCCATTTGGTCACATGGTATAATTCTTTTTATTTGTTGAGATATTAGATCTCCAGGATTTTGTAGATACTTTGTATGCGTGTCTTTGTAAGAGATAGTGGTCTATAATTTTTTCTGGTCATGTCATTGGTTTGGGTTTCAAGTTAATGTTTGGACCTAGAACAAATTAGGTTCTTTCCTTTTCTCTTTCAGAATGTCTGTATTGATTAGAATTAGTATCAATTCTTCTTTAATTTTTATTTTACATTTTTTGTGAATATCATCCATGAGTATATTCCTTTCATTATTTCCATCCTTCCCAGAGTATCAGTTCTTCTTAACTGTGTTTTTAGGCTTCTCGTATGGCTTCCTAGCTCATTCTGGAGTGTTGGTGTTCATCAATGATGTAAGTTCATTTATTTGAATTGTTTTGAAAGCAGTAGCTTTTTAACTGATGTTAGAGAAGGAAAATGGATGCACAAAGAGGGCTTTTAGACTATGCACTGAACACTGTTCTAGGAAGCACAGAATCACCTGTTCATGGCATGTCATGCCTGGTAAGGGTTCTAATTTTATCTTCTCAAGCCTTCCACTTGGTTCATAAGGTCGATTCTCCAAGTGAAGCATGAAAAATAATTCTACCACACCAAGACTGAACCCTAATGCTAACTGTGGAGTTCAGGCTATCACTGCAGGTCAAGCAGCTGTAAGGAGCTTCCTTTTGGTGGGGACTGCTGATAGTAAGGAAGGCCCTGCTTGTGTGGGGTCATGAAAATGAGGAAAATCTCTGTATCTTTTTGTGTGAACATTGAACGCCTGTAAAAACAAAGTATTAATATTTTAAGGATTCATGTTATTTTAATGTTTATTTGAATTTATTTATTTAAAGAAAAAGAACATTTATGAAATTGAGCCTTACTACTCAAAAACATTGTACATTTCATTGGTTGTAATGATCTTTATTTTTAAATTAAATTTGCTTTTATTTTAAAAATAATAACTCAAAATCTTTCCATGGGATGAAGCATAAGAAAACTCTTAGAGGAATACAGAGTTACACATTTCACAGACTTTAAGAGAAGTTTGCTCTCGTGGGATGAGAAATGTCTAAACAATTCCTTCTACAGGAACTAGAGGGAATGTGTCAAGGGCCTGCCCCCTGCCAGCGCCAGAGGTTGTCTGCCCTTCCGGCACACACCAGTGTTTCCAGATCAGTCCCATCTCATCTTTTACTTTTCCCTTTCTAAAATCAAGCAGTCTCAAACTTTCTTAACCTCTAGCTCACCAGGTTCTCTCTTGCCTCCTCACCAAGTACATCAAGAATATGAGCATTTCTTCCAAATATTTTCTAATTATAATGGATCAAAAATATGTGACATGTGAGTGTAATAAAAATGTGTACACTGCAAGGGAGAAAAAAGGGAAAGAGGAAGGGATTAAACTGCGGTAGGTAGAGGAAAAGCAGGTTGATTGGTGTCAGGGTAGCTCCATGGGTTGATCCTGAGGGATTACAAGTAATGTGGGGACTCCATGTGTTTCCTGGCTTCCCATTTTTGTTCATCAAACTCTGAATTATAGTCATGTTGTCTAGAGTTTGTAACATGTTCATTCTGAAGTTTTTATTACAATTGGTGATAAAGATCCTCCTTGCCTGTGTGTTAATTTCTCCTGGGATGTTTCCTTGCAGCTTCAGTAATTGGGGTCTTCTGCAGTTAAAGAAAATTTCTTCCTTGGAAAAATCTTTGAAATTTGATTTGAGATGCTTATTTATAAGGCTATGGATGAAATAAATGACTTCTAGACCTTTAGATGATTTGGCTTATTCTAATTACTATTTTAATGAAACCTTTTGGCCTTCTTAGCACAACATCACAATAGAGTCAATGCATTCTAGGTTTGCCTGTTTATCCTTCAATAGATAAATTTGCAGCATTAACTTCAGGGTGCTATTTCAGAAGTGTTTTGTGAAGAAGTATTCTTGTGAAATTGAAATACATAATGGTATTTGCCCTTAGAAAAGCAGTATGAATATTGGTAGTGGTATTTTTTAAAATGAAAAGATGAGAAATCAATGAATATAAATTCCTGGCCTCTTTGTCTTGAGTTAGGAACAAACCCATGTTCTCTTCATTCAAGGGCTGATCAGTGGTTACCCAGTTGTATTTTGTTTCTTTTTATATTGTTCATATTTATTCAATGAAAATATAACTTTAATCTGCATTCAGTCTCAACATTACAAAGTAATCTTTTTAGACTGTAGTTTTTCCCTTTCCCATGGCCATACAAGGATTTTAATATTAGCATAATGAAAATGTGTGCCTTAATAAAAAATATAAACTATAATAAATGTTTTAAAGGGACAGATGCTGAATGAATTTACTGTATCTTCTAAGCCAAATTGTAGTTCTTTCAAACATACTTGCAATACTTTGGGAATAGTTAACTCCCAAATTATAATTCTATTCCTTATACCTAGAAAATTCCATTTTTGAATATTTTTCACATTTTAAGGTTAACACTTTATAAAAGTAGTAAGAATCCATTACAAAAGTATTTTTAAAATGTGTAAGTGCTACAAAGATGGTTCGGTGGATAAGAGCTCTTTCTGCACATGCATGAGGACCTGATTTCAAATCATCACACCCATGTAATGATGAGCACACCCATGTAAAAAGCAGGAAAGGAAAGCCTTTTGTTTCTTAATTGTGATTTTTGTATTATTAAATGGAGATATTTTTGTAGATTTTTTTTATCAAGTTCAAGAACATCTCTCTATTCCTAGTTTGCTGAAACTCTTTACCATGAATGGGTCTTGTCAAGTGTTTTATTTGCACTTGTTATAATAATGTGATTTTCCTTTCTAAGCTGTTGATGTGATGTAATTCATTATTTTATTTCCAAGTATTAAACTGACCTTGTATAGTTGGAATAAATTGCATTTAGTCATGGGCTTTTATGCATTTACTTTTATGTGTTTACTTTTAAGCATAGTTAAATTCAATATGCCAATTTTTTTTTTTGGTCTCCCTGTAGCCCCAGCTAACCTAGAATTCACTATGTAGACCAGGCTGGCCTTGATCTTACAGAGATCTGCCTGTCTCTGCCTCCCAAGTGCTGATCAAAGGCATGAGCCACCACACCCAGGTTTATGGGAAGTTTCACAACCATATTCATGAAAGTATCAGCCCATAGTGTCACTGTTTTGTTATGTTTGTGGCTTGGGTATTCAGGTAATCCTGAACTATAGAATTAGAATTCTTTGGTTCATTATCTAGAAGACACTATGGAGAGTTAGTATAATTTTGTCCTTAAATTTAGGGGAGAATTTATCAGTGTACTCATCTGAATAACGTGAACCACTGAATTTTCTTAATTAGATATAGGAATATGAAGATCTTTTTTTCTTGTGTAGTCTTTGAAAGTTCTTCATCAAGGTTATCAAATTTGTGGCCATAATGTTGTTCATAATTTTTCTTTATTGTGTTTTTAATGTCTATGGAATTGGTAGTAGTAATTTCATTTTATTGCTGACTTTCTAAGCTTTGTTTTCTCTTTTTTTTTTCATTTTCTTGGCATGAAATTTATCAGTTTTTATCAGTCTTATCAAAGACTCAATTTCTGGCTTTCTTGATTTTTCTACATTGGATCTTGTTTGTTTTCAATTTCATTTGTAATTTTTTTAATTTTTTTATTATTTTTATTTTATGTGTATGCGTGTATTGCCTGCATGTAGGTAAGTGCACCTGTGTCATGCAATGCCTGCAGAAGACAGAAGAGGCTGTCGGATCCCCTGGAACTGGAGTTACAGACAGTTAACTGCCATGTGGGTTCTGGGATTCGAACCCCGGTCTTCTCTTCATTTGTAATTTTTAAATTATTTTCCTCCTGATTACTTTGGATTTATCTTCCATTTCTTTGTATAGTTTCCTGAAGAGAAAGCTTTGATTCAAGCTTGCTTCTGTTCTATACATGCATTCAGTGCTAAAATTGTTCCTGTAAACACTGCTTTTTATGAATTTTGATAAGCTGTTTACATATTCATTTAGTCAAAAATATTTTTACGTTTTTCTTGTGTCTTATTCTAAGACCTATGTTTTAATTTGAAGTTGATGTTTAATCACCACAGAATTGGATTTTCAAGCTGTCTCTGTGTGCTTGATTTTCTGTTGAATTCCATTGTAGTCCAAAACATATATTGTATTGTAGCCATGTGTATTAGCAACTTTTCTGTTACTGTGATAGAAACACTGACCAAAGCAATTTATAGAAGGAAGAGTTTATTTGAGCTTACAGTTCCAGGGGAATTACAGTCCATCATGGCAGGGAGGCATGGTCGCTGGAGGTAGCTGGAACAGGAGCAGCAGAAGCTAACCTCTCACATCATCACGCAGACACACGAAGCAAGAGGGCAACTGGAGGTCTGGCAAGGCTTAAGAACTCTCTAAGCACACCTTCTAAAACCTCCCACAACAGCACCATAATCTGGGGACAAAATGTCCACATACTTGGAGCTTATGGGGGACATTTTCATTTAAACCACCACATTCCACCCTCTGGCTCCCATAGGCTCATGATCATATAAAATGCAAAATGCATTTAGTCCAACTTATAAGTCCCCATAGTCATTATCAGTCTCAATACTATTCAAAAATCCACAGTCCAAAGTCTCTTCTGAGACTCAGGTTAAATATGTTAACTGTAAGCCTCTATAAAATCAAAAGACAAATCACATACTCCCAACATAAAGTGGAACCGAATATAATTACCATTCCAAAAGGGAGGAATGGAGGCATAGTAAGGAAATATTGGACCAGAACAAGACTGAAAACCAGCAGGGCAAACACCAAATCCAGTAGCTCCATGTCCAACTTCTGGGATTTTACTTCCAAAGGACTTAGATGGCTCAGCCTCTCTAGCTTTGCTGCATGCAACACCATGTTTAATGTTCTTAAGGTGTTTAAAGACCCCAGTGTGGTCTGTCTTGAGGAATGCTCTGTGTGAGCTTGAGAAAAGAGTGTACTCTGCTGCTGGTGTAGAAAGTATTCCATAAATGTCAATTAGATCCCATAGATTGATGGTGCTGTTCAGTTCAACTATGTCCTTACTGATTTTCTGCCTGCTGGGCCTGCCAATTAATAGAGTGGTGTGAAGTCTCAGATGGAAGTAGTGGCTTTGTCCATTTTTTCTTCAGTTGCATCAGTGTTCACTCCCGCAGCCTTGATGCTCCTTGTTATGCTTCTCCATGTTAGGGATTTCATGTTGTAGTGGAGCACTGACCCTTTCATCAAAATGTATTGCTCTCAGATTTTTCTTGCTCTCAGGTCTTCCCTGTCAGAAATTAATAACATGGTATGTCTTGTCCATCCCCTAATTTTACCTTTAAAGAATAATTATGCTGGATACAGGATACTTTGTTTTCTTTTGTGGAGTTTTGTTTGCCCTTTTCAGTGAGATCTTTTGGCATTGTACATGAAGCCTATTGATTGGTGACAGATGTCTATGCAGAGCAGCATTCTCTAGTCCTATGATTGGGTCCCTGGGCTGTGACCTTCAGAAGTACTGCTCAGTCTTCCTTGCCTCCCTTTAAGTGAAACTGAAGGATTGAGGGAGTAGAGTCTGTTATTTTCCTTCTTCCTTCCTACAGATCAAAGTGTTTGGTGTCTATTTCTCTAGTTGGCTAGCCACGATAAAACCAAGGTGGTGAGGCTATGGTATAATACTTTCCTATGAGGCAGGCACTTGTTAAAATGTTCTAGCCTCTTTATTAAATACTTGCTTTTCCTTTATCCTTGCTATAAACAAGAGGGGATTTTTTTTCCTCTCCCTAAGATTATATGGCGCTCCTGTGGAGGTAAAGCTCAGAAAGTGTTGCTGTTGCTAGCTGTCGCCCCTAAGCTCAAGCCTCTGGGAATTTTCTTCTCTCCAGCTCATTCATGCTTAGGTTTAGGGAAGGTCTAAGGCTAGCTTTGGTGATGGTTTCTAAGTGGGTTTCACTCCAGGCCAGCTGCTTTCTTTTGATCTGCTTGTCTCTGGTTTGGGGATAGTGATTTGTCCTGTGATCTCAGAACTCTGTTAGATCTATGAATAGTTGCTGATTTTCAGTTTTGCATGTTTTTCTTACTGTGAGATCAAGAGTCATCAGACTTCCAACTCCCTTATACAATGTACCAGAAGTAAGGGTCTAGAAACACTTTCAAATTTCCACATAGCACTCCACCAGGTGATTATAAAAAAATATATATATATATCGACATTTTTTTGCAAGAAGAAAATATAGTTTAATCAAAGATACAGGTGTAAACATAACATTCTGCCTTAAAAAAGAAACTTCCCTAAACCCATGTTATTTTAAATACTTATAGTTTAGTTATTTAATTATACATTTTAGATTCTCATTTGAGACTTGTCTTCCACATTTTGAGGAATAAATGTTCATTTAAATGTTCCTGATATTTTACATAATCATTTTAAGGATTATTAAATATGATGAAATTTAGTAATTGCTTTTACAGATATGTTACCTTTATTTCAAGGTGGCAGATTCATCAGCTGGACAAGCTAACAAGAACTGGACTGTTGTTCTGGTTAAGCTCTGTGTAAGGAACTCCTTAGATTTGGCCAATCCCCGCTTTCCTCTGGTAGTGGTTCTTAGCTCTGAAAACCTGGAGCTGGTTGGCAGTACAGCTTGTTTGTTTGAATTTGCTTGCCCTTGCTCTGAAAAGCGGCATTTCACACTTCTTTTTCGAATGGAACAGTCAAGGTCATCTCATTATAGTTGAAATATGAAATGACACCCTACAGCTCATCATCCTCCAACTAAAACTGGCATTTTGACCTTAAGGATAGGCTCTGACGGCTTTGGGTTATAAGTACCAAAGTGATTATAATGTATGCTGTATACATTGCTTTTTGTAATATTTCTTGAGTTTTAGTTGTTTCATTGCCATAGTACATGTAAGAATTTTTTTCATTACCTTCAGATAGTCTTTAACATTCTATTTTGACTTTCTCTTATGTAAATGGATATGATAATAAGTGTTCAATTAATCTTTTATTTCCTCTTATGTAATAATTAAACTATTGTAAATTAGGAGGGCAGAAAATTCCTTACATTGGACAGTCTGTGCATTACTTATATGTAATGTGGTTAGATGGTTAACGCCCTAGAAAACCAACCTCAAGAAGTCAGCAGTACAAGTCTTGATTTTGGTCTACGCTTTTTAATCTGAAACTGCCCCAGTATACATTGGCCTGAGGGTTTATTCTTTACTAGAATGAGGCTCCATCTTTTGGACTGTACCTGATACTGACAGTTTGTGAAAAGAATGTTGTAGATTTTTTATTTTGTCAAATGAAGGCATGTCAGCATGAAAGAAAAAAAAATCAGTGACTAAAGCATTTTAGCTTCCAGTATTTTCCCCAGATCTACAGAGGCTTTGAAACTGTACTATCTAGGGACAGGAGAGATGTCTCAGTGGTTAAACACGCTTGCTACTTTTGCAAAAGACCTAGGTTTGGCTCCCAGCACCCACATAACAGCTTATAACCTTTTGTACCTCCATTTCCAGGGAATCAGACACGCCTCTTCTGGCCTTCCCAGGCTTCTGCCTGCATGTTGTGCACATGAACTCACACAAGCACATGCATGCACAGACACATGAAAATAAAATTAAAATTTTAAACATACTATCTAACAGAGTGCCTTCAATGATGGAAATGTTGCTCTGGACTGTTCAATCTGGTCAGTACTGTCAGGTGTGGTTTTGAGCCTTTGAATTGTGGCCACTGATACTAGTAGAGTATTAGATGTTCATTCTATTTAATGTTAATTACCTATTGTCCACAGTCATTTTCAACTACTATTTGTGATATTAGACAGCATGTATTGGATTGTAGTTGATTGGTTGTTTGGAATGTTTTACATCTATAAAGTCTGTATGTGCACATGCATGTGTGTGTGTGTGTGTGTGTGTGTGTGTGTGTGTGTGTGTATTTGAATACAGTAAAGGAAAAAGTAACAGTAAAGGAAAAAGTTAGGGTTTAAGTAAAAATCTTTTCTCCAAGGAAACTATCAAGGAGAATAATGGGTCCAAAAACAATTGAATTGGGTAAATAGAGAATCTGTAGGAGTTATCCAAGCAAGACTTGAAAACGGTGAAATTTGATTCAGAGACTTCAAAGGATTCCTTCCTGAAACAGAGTGATAGCCTAGGAACTGAAAACAGCATCAATCCAAGAAAAAGAAGGAAAAGAAGTGGGGAACAGTGCAGAGGGAGGGAGGGGACAGAAAGTAGCTATTGGAGAACCAACTCTTCCATACTTGTCATTGATGTGAGGATTTCCATCACACTGGGAAGGTGACAGGTTAAAGGACAGGGAATCAACAAGCAGTCTGATAGATACCTATTTGCTTGGCTGATGTTGGAATAGGAAAGCATTTTCCGAGTGATTGTAAAACCTTTTGACTCCCCTAAAGTCTATTTTTTGTTACTTTTCCTGCTTCCCAGGCCTTTTGTCTATTCCAAAGAACTAGGAGCATAATAAATTTAAGTATTTTGACCAAAATGAAACTCAAAGCCTCTTCCCTCAGCCAATCTGTTCATGTATTTCCTCTCACCTTTACCCCCGTAGTCTTATTGAGGCATCTGTGTAGCTGTTTATTCCCTTGTCGAAAGAAAACAGACTGCCAGCATTCTGCCAGATTTGTGTGCTGTGGTCTGGCTGTGACGTAACAGTTCCAGGAGAATGCACACACTGTATTTACAGTCTAACATATGGGAGAGTCAAAGCCACAACATCAAGAGAGGTTGAAATACATACATGAAGTAGATGATTAGTATGAGCCTGGTTTGGATATACTGCTTTATGGACTAACTCCCATCATCCCACATGTCTGGATGGAATTTTGGCCCGGTCAGTGGCATTTAGGAGGATTAAGATAGGAGAAAGTATAGCATTCCAAAGATGAGGCACGGCAGAAATAGAAAAACTTATTTCTGTTGCATCTTTTGATGTGTTAGGGACAGAATGGAGAAGGGCTTAACAGCTTGAATCCCTAAGCTTACTACTCACTTAAACATTTATCTAGAAGATTTTGGGAAGGTGTCCTGAAGTTTTTAGGGTCTAATTTGGTCATACCATCCATATCAACAACTACTATCCTGGTTTTTATGATGTCCTCTTATGTCCTTGTTCATTGAGAGAAATGATGTCACCCTGTTTCAGGCTCGCCCCTAGCACACTGGCATTGTCCTTACTAGCTCTCTTACCTTAGCACTTGGTCAAGGATATTCTGTCCTGGTTTTTCTTTTGCCTTTCTGGTTGCTTTCTCTTATTTCTCCATCTGGAAGCTCCTGTTGCTCTCATGAAAGTGCAACCCAAACTACAAAGCTCTGATGTTCTTTAGGATCTCTTTCTGCAGATGTATTTAATGGCCCAGGTGCCGCAGTGAGTTTGTTGATAAGAGCACATTTAATAACTTCCTGTGGTGCTATTATAGAACATGTTAATGCCAACTGAATCTAATTCCCAAACATTGTAGATGTAAACTTAGACATTATAGGACACCTTTTTTTCAATTATATTAAAATGAAACAGAAGTATCTAAAGAAAGTGGAAGTCCATATTCAGCAATGTGGTAGACTTGATATCCTAATGGTCTCTTATAAAACACTCTAAAAAGAAAGAAGGTAGGCATGGTGACACACTTTTGAAACAGAGATGGGAAGATCATAAATTTGAGACCATCCTGAGCTATACAGTGAGACCTTGTCTCTAAAACAAGAACAACAACAAAATCACCAATTTATCAAACAAGGTGGAAATGCATTGCTGAATACCCAGAAAGAAAGTCTCCATATCGAAAAATATGCATGGTTATGTGGTAGTAGGCCTGCTGGTAATAAGTGGCTCCCAAGTTCCCAATGAGCTACTATGAGAACAGTTTCTAATCTTCCAAACCTGCTCTGTATAGTAGCTGTGTCTCAGCTGCTTGCCAAGCCTATCTACTGAAAATTGAAGGCTTGAGGCTTGGGGGGAAGGGTTCAAGGTAAGAACATACAGAATGTGATCTCTATTGGAACATAACATATAGTCGCAGCTCTCTAATCAGGACTTGGTACTCATGTGCACAGTTCATACTAAGGATCCGTTCTTCCGTACTCTGTTCTGTTATGTTGCAATGCACCTTGTTTTAAATGCTGCTTATGATGATGGTTTTCAGTTTTACTATTTACAAGGTCACCTGTGAATTATAGAAAACTGTATTTACCTGTGCCCTCTCCTAATGAATGTGATTTAATTGGTTTGGGATATAACCTTGGAATCAAGATTTTAAAAGTTCTTTGGCTGGCTGTGAGGGTACATGCCTATAATTCCAGCACTTGGGAGGCTGAGACAAGATAAGCATGAGTTCAAGCTAGGCTGGGCTATATAGTGAGTTCCTATGTATCCTGGGCTACAGAGTAAAACCCTCTCTCTGAAAGCAAACAAAACAACAGAAAAACAGGCCAGCAACAATCCTGAATGATTATCCTGCACAGCCAAGGCACTAAGTTGATTTCACTATGAACTACTGGGACTTGACAGTAGTTGGAATGTACCTAACAGGATATATCTTTAATGCTTCCATGAAAGAATAGGCCAAAGGTTAAAAGGAAACCAAGCAGTTTCCCAGTCCGTTTAGAGTATGTATTTGGTGGGGTTGAGGGTAGAGAATTATCTACCCTGAAGATCATATAATCAAATCCTACTCCAATATGCTTTTGAATTTACCCAACTACAAGTTGAGAAATCAGCATTTGAATCACTTGGCAAAAACTAACACAGATATTTCTCAGGGACACCTTAACTCATCATATCCAACAGGACATTTCCCTCCACATAAGAAAGATATAAGCTTTTGTTCCTACTCTAACCGTCCAAAAAGTGCATGAGCGTTCAAATCACTGTGAGAAGTAGCAGGACGAACACATGGAAAATTTCAGTACCATGCTCAGCACTTCACATATATGAAAAGTATCTGTTCAGTGATTCAGAGAAAATCAAATGAAAAATATAAAGCTGATTTCTATAAAAAAAAATATTGGGTCCGGTGAAGGGAATTAAAGGAATTAAAGAGGAACCTCGGTAGATAAGCTCAGCAGTAGCAGAAACACAGCTACTTTACAGAGCAGTAAATTGGAAGGTGGAGCTTAAGAAATACCTGCTAAATGTTGCAAGGTCATTATCCCTTGAACATGTAAAAGAGATGAAGAGACACACATAAAATGAGATGAGTTTCAGAGGGGAAAATAACAAGAGAGGAGTGTGGCTTAGAGATTTCTTTTTAAATTGATGAACTATAAGTCTGATTCTGCAAGTCCAGAATCACAAAAAGGGTTTTGGTGTTTTTTTTTTTTTCTCCAAAAAGAAAAAGAAAAGAAAGAAAAGAAAATTTTCTATCTTATCTAGGTGTAGGTATCTGAATATTTTAAAGATGAAACAAAAATCCAAGCAAAAAAGCCAAAGTAGAATGGGGTAGCAAATATTCTACTTCTGGGGAAAATTAACAGTCTCCTAGCAGATTTCAATGCCTATCTAAGTTTCACTTTAAAACAAGAGCAAAATAAAGACATTGTCCTAGTTTGTTTCTCCATTGCTGTGACAAAATACTCTGACCAATACCAACATGGGGAGAAAAGGGTTTATTCTGCTTACATCTCTCCCAGGTCACAGTTCACCAGGGAGTCCAAAGTAGGAATTTAGGACAGGAACCTGGAGGCAGGAGCTGGAACCCAGGCCATGGAGGAATGCTGCTTACTGGCTTGCTTCCCTGGCCCCTGCTCACCATGCTTTCATATGCAACATAGGCCCACCTGCCCAGGAGTGGCACCACCCATAGTGGGCTGGGCTCTCCCACATCACTCAATAATCAAGAAGGTGCCCCACAGACATGGCCACAGGCCAGTCCTATGGAGACAATTTCCCAGTTGAGCTCCTTCAACCCAGGTGTGTCAAGCTGGCACTAAAGCTATCCAGCACAGACATCACTAATGAAAAAATAAGGGATTTTTTCAGCAAACAAGACCTCATGAACATCCTTCAGGACTGCCATCGGAGAGAAGAATGTAGTCCCAGGGAGGATTTACACATCTGCAGTATCAGAAAGAATCAGGAAGAAAGCAGAGTAGCCACAGTAGAAAATGGAAACACTGACAAAGTGCACAAAACAACAGAAATGAGTCCTTTAGAGGGTCAGTGCATTGAAGTCATTTGTGGGCTAACAGATAAGGAGCAGTGTGATTTGATTTAAGGTTTTCTGAGGGACCATGGACTGTTCGGAGGGGAATGTGGTTACTCTTCTCATTGCTGTGACAGAATAGCTGTCAAAGGCAGCTCATGGAGAAGGCTGTATTTTGACTCGCAGTTGAGTATAGTGTGTCCTATCAGGGAAGGCAGGAGGCAGCAGGACACATTGCATCCACAGTCAGGAAGCCAAGAAAGATGAATGCTGGTGCTCAGCTTGCTTCTCCTTATCACTCAATATGGAACCTCAGCCCATGGGGGTCTTCTCACCATAGTGAGAACAATGTGGAAGAATTCCTCATATACCTGCCCATACGTTTATCTCTGAGGTGACTCTACATCCTGTCAAGTTGACAGTGAATATTAGCCACCAGAAGTGGCTTAGAGTTAAATTTTAAGTCAAATATTTCATATACTAAGGATAGCCAGTAAAGTTTTTTATTAAAAACTAGGATGTATAGCATCTAAGCAAATAGAGCGTAGAACATGTAACAAAGTCCAAGAATTTTCCCCCAAAACACAATAAAAACAAACCCACAGGATTTAGCGATCCCAATGAATGATGTTACTCATTTTTAAAGTTCTGTCTATAGAAATTTCATAAGAGATATAGCTAATATAGTCACATACCTGCATGTGTTGAAAATAAAATATTAGGGAAAGATAAAAAAAAGGTAACTATTAATCGAAATTGGCTGATGTCACTGTCAGTATCTCCTAAAAACAGACTTTTAAATAAAAGAATAAAAAAGGGAATTATACAACATAAAATACAATTTACTCATTTATAGAAATCCAAAAATTCTTTATATATGTAATTATATACTCTAAAATCTTATAAAAGAAAACAACAATCAAATTCAAAGAGAAATGGACATAGTCACCATCATAATTAAAGATAAATACAATTCATCATAATGAAACATGTAGAAAAAAGAGAGTGAAGTTATAGATTATCTGGTGACAGTTAACAGCTGTCATGTAGTATGCATATATTGGACCAAGTAGCCAGCAATTGCTATCTTCTTCTCTAGCATCCATAGACTTTCAAAGAAACTGACTGTATGTGATACCATAAAACACGTCTCAGTAGAGTTTATAGATTTAACATCAATCTATACTCCTTGTTCTCAGATAGAAAGACAGAGAAGTTAAATTTTTAAAAAACAGCTCCAGAAGAAACAAAATTTAAACTAAAACCATCCTGTTTCATGTTCCTACTTCCTAAGAATAACAACTATTTTCCTAGGGAAAACTCTATGACCACATGGAGCTAATATCCTTCCAAACTATGTATTACTATAGAAAAAATAGTCAAAAGAAGAATTATTCTATGATCACATCTTTCTGTTTTCGCTGTTTTTAGCTCAGTTGGTGTCACAGATATGTTGTTACAGAGTGCACACAGGTGCCCCTCTGTAATAAGTATCCAATATAACATATCTAAAACAAGAGTTTCATCAAAGAAGCAGATGGCCTTGGGTCACCTCAATTCACACCAAGTCCTCTTTTACCCAATAGCTTATTCCTCTAGGATTCAACTAAACAAGAATCAAGATTGAATGAAAAGCCAAAAATACCAGTTTTTAAAGCTGATCTGCCTTATTCATAGGAAAAATAATTGGCGGTCTTAGTAAGAGATTTCTGCCTTTCATTAGACACCATTGTAGCACAGCTCAGAATCCTATTTCTCAAATAGTTGCAAAATAAAAAGGGAAGAAAGCTGCTGGAGTGAGGGTAATAGCAATTAGTGATAACCTGACAGTAGAATAAACAAAGCAGAAAGGGACTTCGGCATAAAGCAGTCTAGAGCTGTTCATTCAGGTGGGGGTATGTGTTCCTCCCATGCATTGCTGTGATAGCATAAGAGTGTGTGTGTGTGTGTGTGTGTGTGTGTGTGTGTGTGTGTGTGTAGGCAAGATCAGTAGTAGAAAAAATGAGTAACTTCTGTGCATACAAGCTAAGACATGGAATATTTACATAGCAAATGGAAGAGACAAAATGTTAAGTGGGGAAAACAAAATAAATTGATTTGGTACAGATGGTTACCTGGATATTTCAAACTGAATTATTATGAATTTACCTGTCGGCTGAATTTTGGCAAATCCATTCACCAGTCGGGGATCCAGTCTTCTCAGTAACAGACGTGCTCTTCCTTCTTTGATGGTTTGTAGTGTCTTTTTCCTGCCCTCATCCGATCTGTCTCCCTGAGCATCTGGTCTCTGTTACTTGCCTTGACATATGCTATTGGGGCTCAAGAATGGCAAATTATGGAAGACCCATCCTGTGGGCCTGGTTTTGGGATTTCCAGTCTGGAGAGAAAGATGAGAAATCTGAACAGGGATTAGAAAGGACAACAGAATTAGAAAGAGATACCATGACAAGAGGACAGGAAGTGCCGTGGTAGCACTTTAGAGTCCAGGTATCAGTGTAAGGAATTTCAGAGGAGGTGTTTTGATAAGAGAATGACTGGTTATCTAAATACTTTGGAATATGGAGATCTTTAATACAGTACTAACTGTTTTGACTCAGTGGAAGTCTTGTAGGTTATTTTCAGCATTTGGCCATAAAATGTTTATTGTTCTGATGAAGAAAGAATTTTAGAATCATCAAGAGCTGCTTATGGGGGTTATGTAAGAATATATCTTGCTTCCTGAGTCTAAATCAGATGGAAGAGTTAAAAAAGAAAAAGAACACAAGGATCTCAAATTATCCATTGCATAAAATATTTAATTTTCTATGAATAAATGGATTTTACTAAAATTATTTTTCTGCCCTTAACAGCTCTCAGGAAATCAATCTAATGAAGGATACTGATTTTAGAAGCTTTAAAAGTTTTATAGTAAAAATAATCTGTAAAGGCACATGAAATAGATCCATAGGTGGCCAGTATTGAAAACTGGATGCCAGTTGGTGAGCCTCAGGTTTGCTAAGATGTGAAACACAGCCTGAACTTGTTTTAAGGGATGAAGACACCTGAATACAAACTTTGTCTTCTGATAATTAGCCTTGCAACCTGGGATAATGGGGTCACATTTCTGTATCTCAATTCTTAACTACTAAATGAGATTTAACTAGATGGCTTTAGGGAATCCATTTTTCAGTCCTAATTATAAGGAAATGGACAAGGAATACTCAGGGGAAAAGAACTTTGGGAGAAGAAATGCAGGTTTCTTCACTAGTGTACCTAATTTTCTATCTGTAATCTGAGACAAAGTACTATTGGGATTTCTTTCACTTTCGTTGTTTTTAATTGTGTGAGCTTCTAGTTTGTTTTATTTTGTTGTCTCTGGGTTATACAATCAGCTTATGAGTACATCTATTATTGTTTAGAAGTGATTATTTTGTTGATTTCCTGTCAAATATGTACTTGTAATGTCTTTATGCAGAACTCTGGTACCTTTAGACTTGTAGATATTGTCGTTACTAGAACCTTTAGATCGAGGTGTGTTCCTACTTATTAACAGAAGTGTCACATATGAAGTTTGTTTTCCGTTTCAGTATGGAGTTCTTCCCAGCTGTTTATAGCATTTGTCACGTGATTTTAATTGTCACATATAGCACAATATTTGGCATTATTAAATGCTAATCTATACATTAGCATTATATAGAAAATAGTTCTACAGACAAAATCAAACTTAGGAGTAGAAAAATAAGAATAAATATAAAAGGGCCACAACTTAACAAATGCTTAAAACATAATATATCACAAATTAGGAACTCGTTCTTTTAAGTGGGGGAGAGGGGTTAATAATAATTTCTAAGCAGTTTGACAGGGTTATATTTACTGCACTAAAATTAGTATAAAATAGATATTTCCTTTAAATTCATTGACCTGTTCTTGTTGCTCATATAAGCAATCAGTAAATTATAACACAACAGAACGCATAAACCTGCAAATAGGAGCATTGATGGGAATATCCTAAGTTAAAATTTTTCCTTTCTTTCTAGCTAAATTAACAGAAATACAGTTCTGTTACACTTGATTTATACTGCTTTTATATTCCTATTTGAAGGAACGAATTTCCATATTGAGGCTTTTTTATTGATTAGTTTGTAGGACTTTGACTTCTAATTCACTATACAGACTTTATTGGGCTCCAGCTGGGAATGGAGTATTGAGCCAGTCAGTGGGGTTGAATATTGAGCCAGTCAGTGGGGTTGAGGAGACATTCCCATGCGGCTAGTGGAAGAGACAGACAAACTAATAATGAAATGATATTATAATTGAGCACAAGTGCTGTGTAGTACATCCTGCCTAAGGGAATAGGAAATACTTCTCAGACGGGAAGAGTATTGGAGATGGAGATATCAGCTAAGGATAGTTAGCTGATAAAAACCATTCGCAAAAGCAGCAGAGTTGGGCATGTGGCAGATGATGGGGGGAATAACAGGAAAGGGGAATTTGAACCAAATTCTTAACAGCTTATAGGCTGTGCTAATAAAATGACTCAGTTCTAGGCAGTAGAGACCCATACAGTGTTACAAGACAAATAACACAGATTTATGTTTTAGAAACACTATCCAGAGGAGGCAGATCTAAAGACACAACCAGAAAAGGAGAAACAAGCAGACTGCAAAGATGTCTGTTCTGTGCCTGAGTCTGTCATCTCACCCCTAGAACAAGGCAATGGAAATGGGAACTGTCTCACTCACCAAAAATCTGTTTTTAAGCATCTACTGTATCAGTCATTCATTCGGTCTAACACAAGGCATGTAGCTTTGAACTAGATACAATGAGTGCCCCTCAGACAAGTGGTAACAAAAAGACAGTGTCCATATACCATGTGGACAGACAGCAGAGGATCTCTAAACCATTCTTAGAAGGAGGAGGGCGGATGGTGTTGAGAAGTGATTTGGAAAGTAGGGTACAAAAGAAAAGAAGCAAACCTAAAAGAAGGTTAATTTATGAGGGAAAGTGATAGCGTAAGAGCTCCTGAGGAGTGAGTCACACATGTCCACTGAATGGAAAATCGTTCTGCTGGAGATCAGGATGCAAACAACTAAAACTGAAGAGGCAGATAGGATCCAGGCCAAGAACAATGGATCAATTTGGAAGCATTTGAAGGTGCATGTGTCAGAATATATGGCTCCTTGATTTCAAGGATGAGGCACAAGTAAAGACAATTCCAACTTGTCTCGTTTGTGATAGCTTGGTGTTTGGGGATAGGAGCTTAACATATGGGAAGCTGTGAAGGGACACTACCTGAGTGCTGTGTTAATTGCACTTAGAGAGAGAGCACCTACAGACATCTGGCCACTGTGCTGACCTGAAGCCTCCACACAGAGCACAGTCCTTGTGTGCTTTTACCTGTTCTGGTAGACATAGTTCTTGTCTCATCAAGTGAGGCAGGAGACCAGCTATAGCTCAGGAAAGCCCACTCTTCTTTTGAGCCACCCTCAAGAGCCTCCTGAAATGACTACTCTCCTTGTATTGACTACTGTGAATACGTTGACTACTCTCCAGGTATTAAACTAAGCACAGTGACTTAGAGAGCATGAGTCTTTATCATCTGTGCAGTAGATTCTGTTCTAAGCCACTGTGTCAAGGGTATAGAGTCATTTGTGCTCAGAAAGCAAAGTTCAGATGCTTTTTGGGTTATATATGATGGGAGATTATAATTCTGAATTAATTCCACACGTGTATGAAAATGACTTTTTATGAGATGTGCTCTGAATAAAAAATATTAAAGGATATCTAATAATTCCAAGATTATCAGCCCATATATTAACCATGTATGTGTATATTGGGAATCAAACAAATCTTTGATATACTAAAACCAAAATGCCCTATCATATATTTTAGTTACTAAATGTACATTTACTAAGAAAAATGTAGCATTAATTACTGAGATTTCCCTTCAATGTTTGAAGTGAACACTTTTATAGAAAATTCAGCTGCCTTTGCATCAGCAAGTGACTATAAAATGTTATTTATAAATAAAATATATGGCTTAAGAAAATAAACGTGCTAGTTAAATCAGACAGAGGAAGCGGACTACAGTTTGCTTCACTATTTTAAAATATGACGTTTGCACCATAGAAACATATGCTTTAAAATAATTTTGACATATATCAAAAAATACTGGACTAGAGAGATGACTCAGCAGCTAAGACCATTGGCTGCTCTTGCAGAGGACCCAGGTTTGGTTCTCAGCACCCACATAGTGGCTAACAGCTGTCCATAACTTGAGTTCTAGAAAATCAAATGCCCTTGTCTGTCCTCCACAGGCATTGCATGATACAGATACACTTACATGCATGCATACACATAAAATAAAAAGAAATAAAAAGAAATGAAAAGTGATGAAAGGATCATCTCTCTACTCACTCTGTAACTTTTTTCTATAGTTTTCTGTCAATATACCTAGAATTGAACAATATAAAAATTATAAATATATTGAGACCCTGCTTCTGTTGCTGTTTTTTATTTTTTTTTCAATAAAATGCCAGGTAAACAGAATGTGGTCACCTGATAATGATATACACTCTGGTATTCAAGCAGATCTGAAAGGTGTTCAACAAATGGGAACCTGCCCCACAGGCATCCCTTCTTGGATGTGTCCCAGAGGACAGAAGTGACAGGAAGAATGGGGTAGAGATGGGAGGAGCATGAGATACTTTCTCTGCCTCTGGAACTTAAGACAGTCAGTCCTTCATTGCTTGTGGACATAAGAACTGTTGCGAAAGAGTTCTTGGCCACCTCCTCTGACCCCAACACCTGGTACAGTCTTCCTAAGAGCTAGGGGAATGAATATATATATCTAAATGAGTTAAAGTGCAAAGTTGAGTCAAAAGTAGTTTTAATGATTGACATCTTTGCTCAAGAAGCATATCAAGAAAAGAAGCAACCAAATGAAAGGGACGCATGGAATATTGTGCCAAATATTCCTATAGTTTGTATCTGAAAATCTGGGTTACATTGCAATCCTTTTTCCTATCAGCCAGCCAGAGAGGATATTCAGGGAGATTCTTATGGCTGGACTGCAGTTGCTGTGTTGTGATGAAGTGTTCTGTGTCTCTCCTGCCATGACTTGAACCTGTCATCTTCAACCTCCTGCAAGGAAGCTAGTAATCCTTTGTGGATATTTAAATTAATTTTAAGTTCATCAAAATGAAATAAAGTTTAAAATGCTCAGTGGATAGTTCTACACCAGTACTGAAATTTTTTCATTATTTTTGCTCAAATTTTTTTTGGGGTAGTGCTGTGATGTAGTTCTTATTCTAATTTTTATGTTTCTAGGTCAAGTATTTTCTGTGAGCTGCCAGAAGCTAGTTTATGCAGAGCACACACAAATACTTATTTCTAGACTGTCAGCCTTGTAGTTACCAAGCTGTGCACATAGTAATTCTTAACCTGATTTGGTAGAATGGAGGAGAAAGTGGATGTTAATCTCTTTGATTTTTGCCTGTACATTTAATACTTTATCATAACTACAAAGAAGATTCAATGCTGTTAGATTCAGCTGTTGGCTTTGGCTAAGGGTTTGATTATCATCACCCTGAGTTTTTCATTGTAATAGATAGTGTCTCTGGGCTGGCAGGTTCACATTGGTATAATATAAATAATTTAATAAAAGTAATAATGATTATATCATTACCCTGTGTTTGTATTGAAGCATAGCACAACTAAGGACAAGCGCATAGGTTCATTGCCTTGATTATTGTACTTGTCCTCGCTGGCCTCTGTTATCTGCAAAATAGCCAAAGTTCAACAGTCACTACATCCAAGGTTCTTTTGCAGTACTGCCCGGCAACACTTCCTGAATTTCCTGTATAAGAGAGTTAATCTCACCAATTTAGCAAGTCAGAGTCATCATTTGCTATAGAGAACTTTATTTCTTCTTATAAACTTACCCTTGATTTAAATGCCTGTATGCGATTACTGGCTGTCACAATGAGTGATAATCTTCCCAGTGTCCTTGGTGAAATGGATGTGTGGCCTGCTCTCCAAGTGTATACTCCTCACCTTCTTTGGTGAGAATCTTCAACCAGGAGGCATTTTTGATGACCATTTCAAATCCTTATTTGTTCAAAACTGAAGGAGAATTTAAAAAAACTCTTGAGTTTTTGTCTTCAGTTTGTATTCTTATCCTACTTGCACCCCCCCCCACTTGCTCTGGTTCTCCCTTTCCCTCCCCCCTCTTTCTTCCTCTCTCTCTCTCTCTCTCTCTCTCTCTCTCTCTCTCTCTCTCTCTCTCCTCCATGTCCTAGAATAACTGGAAACTTTAGTGACAACTACTAAAAGCCATATGATCTATTTATGCATTCTACTGGAAAATAAGACTGACTTTTAAAGCAATTAGCATAATTAGTGGACTGGCTAATATTTTTGAGTGTTCGTATTTATATAGTGATTTTTTTCTGCAACCATGTATATATAAACTTTTATCTGCAGTTTACTGTTTGTGCTCTTCCTGACTTCTGTTTAGTCTCTTTTCCTTTCTTGCTACAAGGCTATCCTTTTCATCTCTTTCCTCTTTCAATTTTCTTACAAAGATGTTTTTCTGGATTTAATGAAATATGTTATTTCTAACTCAGAGTTCTACAACCGTGTTTGGGGATCTTTGTTATGATGCCGAGTGCCAGAGGGTCCTTAGTGATGCTGTGTTGAATTTGAGGAACTCTGACTACTTCATGTGTTCCTCCTTCATGAAGAGCCTAGAGATGAATTTTAGTTGTATATGGTCTTTAGGAATTGTAGTCTATATTTTAGCTGTCCATGTTTAGTCAAAAAAGATGTAATTTGGGGCTAGAGAGATGGCTCAGGAGTTAAGAGCATTGGCTGCTCTTGTAGAGGACCCAGGTTCGAATCCCAGCACCCATATGGTGGCTAGCAACTGTCTCTAGTTCTGGGGGATTCAACACCCTCCTCTGACCTCTTCAGGCATTGCATGACATGGGTACACTCAGGCAATACACTCATACACATAAAATAATAAAAATAAATATTTTAGAGAAAAGATGTAATTTTAGTAAGTACTCTAAGCTTAATCTTTAGAATTGAAACAGGACATTTTAACTGGTAAACCTTGAAAATGACCTCAGAAAACTGTGATCCTTCTCCTCAGCCATGGTGGAGTCACCTTCAGCTGGGTGTCCTGAGAGCTTGCTCTGCCCTGGGTTTGGTGATTCTGTTTGCTGACTCTGCTGTTTATGTATCTCTGAGGAATAAAGCAGTGATGTTCAGGAATGTTCTTCTTTCCTAGGAGCACACTCTGGAACTGTACAGTGCTGGAAGCTGAACTGTCTTGTTATACGTTCCACATTGAAAATTTTATTTTCTGGGTTTTGAAAGTTAAAAACTTAGGATCATTTCATGGTGACTTCCTACCATAGGAGTGCCCCCCCCAACCCTGCCACCGCCCCATAGAGCAGGTGAATTTGGGTCAATAGAACATATTCTTTCCAGTTGACTGAAAGCCTCAAGCAGAAGCTCTATCAAACTTTTCTCAGGGATTCATGGTGCATACTAGACACCGCAATGTGCCTCCCAACATCCCTGGAGACTTGAAGACAGGAGTGCAGGTTTGGCAGAGACACTGAGGACAGGGAGAGTGAATGACACAGAAAGTTGTGAGCTCTTGTGTTCTTCATTTAGATTTTTTGTTGACCATCTCTCTTCCTGTTCTTTTTGGTTTCTGATCTGCCCATATCCCCTTCTACTTTCACACCTGACATACTCTTTCCCTCCCTTCTTTCTTTCTTTCTCTGCCTTTTGTTCTTCCATGTGTTAGTGGTTCTAGTCACTGTAGTCACACACAGTGATAGCAGAACATTCAGTAGTATAGAAGAAAACAAACCGGAATCTACTTATGTTCCAAAGAGCTCTAAGGCATGCCACCTGACCTGAGTGCAAAAGGGCATGCTTCCAGAAGTAACGTATTTCCTCTGTGTCTGCTTTCATAGATTGAGAAGGCCTTAGAATAGAATGGGGTCTCTATGTGGATTGCACTTTGTTATCTTGATGCTCACAGATACTTTATGAGACAAATGATCAAACTCTTGCATCATCAAAGAAAGTGAGGCTCAGAGGCTCAGACCCTTTTGCTCTGTTACATAAGAGCCAAGAGCTGGGGCAGAAACTCTGAATCTCAATGAGTTCTCTTGACACATCTCAGATGCCTTTTCTACAAATGCCACTTCGCTTCTAACCTAGTCTGAAACATTCAGAGGGATTTTTATTTTTTGATAGATGGGTGATTTAGGGTCTGGTCTTTGATCTAGAGAATTTCTGCTGGGTAAAATGTGGAACTGTGTTGAAACCTCAGATCTTCCTTAGACAGGTTCTAGAATGGATGTCACCCAGACAGATCTCTCTCTCTCTCTCTCTCTCTCTCTCTCTCTCTCTCTCTCTCTCTCTCTCTCTCTCTCTCTCTCTCTCTCTCTCTCTCTCTCTCTCTCTCTCTCTCTCTCTCTCTCTCTTTCCATTCAAGAGCTTCTTAGACTCTGGGTGACACCCAGGACTGTTTGCTGTATGAGTGGCCAGGTTTCCTTGCTTCTTCCCTGACTCTGGTTTGCATTGTGGAAGACCACTGCTTCTAGAGTGCTCAGGAAAGGAGCTCTCACAGAAAGGCATTTCCATACACCTCTTCAGAGCCAGGCACTGGCTTGGCAAACTCCAGCATGAAGGTAAGGATAAGCTGGTATGGCACTGCCACCTAGTGACTGCCCTTTGTCTCTGAGAATTGCAGCAAAATGCCAGTTTGCTGCCACCTTTTAAGGAAAATCCTGGTCTGAAGTTCCAAAACTAGTGCCCACCCCAATCAGTACAGATTGATTCTCTGCCAGCAATGAAGCCTGCCACATGGCAGATGTGGACTATATTTACATGTTTTGGAAATTTTGACTTTAAGTAAGTGAATCTTTGGCCTAGCCAAACATGACTGCATCTCTACTGGACTTGACCTTCCCTTGGAGGACCTTACAGCACATACAGGGCACCTGCCACATAGCAAGAGGGGAGGTGAAGGCAACCCAGAAACTTAAAATAAGTACTGTTTGGAAATCAGGAAAGAGGATGAGAAACTTGGATGAGAAATGCTAATCAGTCCCAGTGTGCTGGAGAGCTCTAGTGTCAACTTGACACACCTGAGTCGAGGGAGCCTCAGTTGGGGAATTTTCTTCATTGGACTGGCCTGTGGCCTTGTCTGTGGGGCATCTTCTTGATTGTTGAGTGATGTGGGAGAGCCCAGCCCACTGTGGGTGGTGCCACCCCTGGGTAGGTGGGCCTGTGTTACACAAGAAAGCAGGCTGAGCAGGAGCCAGGGGAGCAAGCCAGTAAGCAGTGTTCCTCCATGGCCTGTGCTCCAGCTCCTGCCTCCAGGTTCCTGCCCTAAGTTCCTACCTTGGGCTCCCAGATGAACTGTGACCAGGGAGATGTAAGCTAAATAAGCCCTTTCCTCCCCAAGTTGGTAGTGGTCAGAGTGTTTTGTCACAGCAATGGAGAAACAAACTAGGACACCCAGTTAAAATGCAGTTCTTACATTTGCTGTTGCCAGGAGTGCTTAGGAAGTATCCTGGCCTTGAGAATGTAGTTGCCCTGGGACATTTGTGCCCAATCCTGAGGTTTCCTAGTTTCACTGCTCTGCAGCTGTGGTGTTTGTTTGGTTTGATTTGGTTTGGTTTTGAGATTAGGCCTTGCTATGTAGCCTGGACTGGCCTTGGATTTACAGTGTCCCTCCCTCCCACCTCTGCCCTCTTGAGTACTGGGATTAAAGGCCAGTGTCACCACACCTGGCTCTCCAGGTCTATTGATATGAATGAAGCCTACTCAGGATTTTCTGATGATTTACTAGAGGCTCAGGTAATATTTCTCGTGCTCTAGGAAATAACTGATTTGGGTTTTTTGTTTATTTTTTGATGTAGCCAGGGATACTCTATATTCAGGGGACATACCTGCCCTACAAATTATTTTGCATCCCACTTGACCTTGGAATGACCAGTTGGGTATTTTGCATATGAAATATTTCTTTGTAATTTTCTTTAGCTTAGAACTAAACCCATTTTAAATATGAATATAAAATATTTTGGCTCACTTTTTTGGACAACTTTGTGTACTCTTTTTTTAGATGGGGCTTTTTGATACTCTAACATTCCCCCCTCTGAAGAGTTAACCCTAAAATCCTTTTAGGGATTAGATAAGAGCTCCCAAATACTTTCGACATTTTTGGCCTTTGGGACATAGTATGTTGCTAAGTAGCCCAAGGACATTTTGACTTTTAGCCAAGAAACTGGCTACTTTTCTTTGGGGTCTTTTTACCATAACTGCCTAGCCAATTCCTACTTCCTATTCTTATCACACCATCCTCTGAAGAGGTTACTCAGGTTGCCTATAGGGAATCAGGACTCAGACCACTCTGGCTTCTTCTATGCTGAACAGGGATACAGGGTGGGGCAATTGGTATACCCCTTCAGTGGGTCTATCTAAAAGACTCCCAAATTACACAACTCTTATCTGTAGGAAGAAAAGAAAGTCCTTGACTGGTGAACAGGGGATGTGAAGGAGAAGTAAAGGGAAGAGTAGTTAGCATTACAAGTTCTAGACAGGGAACCAGAAAAAAGTCAGAACAGGGAAAATTTCAAATGTTCATATCAGAGTCCATTGGGATTTCTTGATGAGAGCTTCCAAAAACATCTCTCTATTGGGTTCCTCCCCATTTTTCTTTTGTCTGCCAAGGCTGGACTCAAGAGTGATGGACTCAGGATTTGTTTTTAGGCACTTTGATAGCTTTTGGGAGTGGCTAGAATCAGTTCCCTCTCAAAGGCTTATGGATAGGGGGAGAAAACGAATTTATCTGTCATTTTAGAACAATAGCTGGTTGTCTCCCTTAGCTACAGGTGGGCACTACAGTATTGGAGACCAAGATTTGAAGTCTTAGATCTGAGCAGCACTTTCTGCTTTTAGAAACAAAATCATCAATGATAAATAATTGTCTAAATAACCTTTTATATGGACTTAAGCCTAATGTCTAAGAACCAGCTTAACTCCAGTTTCAGGGGGATCCAAGGCCTTTTTCTAACCTCTATGGGCATTGCACAGACACAGGTGTACTTACATGCTCGCAGGGAATACACTCATACACATAAAATAAAAATAATAGATATCTTTTTAAAAAAGTTGAAGAAAATATTTTGACTCAGTTGCAATAGACATTTAATTTATTGTTGTTATTATTATTGCTACTTTTGTCTTTTTTGAGACAGGGTCTCCCTGTAGCCCCAGCTGGCCTGGCACTCACTATGTAGGCCATGCTGGCCTCAATCTCAAAGAGATCCACTTGCCTCTGCCTCCCGAGTTCTGGGACATACCCAGGAAATTTTCCCTAACACATACACTAGGAATATTATTAAAAAAATTAAATGTCAGCTGGGCATGGTGGTGCATGCCTTTAATCCCAGCACTTGAAAGGCACAGGCAGATGGATCTCTGTGAGATTGAGGCCAGCCTGGCCTGCATAGTGAGTGCCAGGCCAGCTGGGGCTACAGGAAGACCCTGTCTCAAAAAGACCAAAATAAATTAATTAAGTAAAATAAACAGGGAAAATTCACGTTTGTGAAACACTTCCAAAAACACATCACCTTTCACAGTTGGCCCATGGCATTTGAATTTCCAGACAACACACTCGGAGATTAAACTGTATTCAAGTGTTTGTACAGACAGGAGAGAGAAACTGACTGCTTCTTTTATGTGATTCTTGCTGGATAATCTAGCTATTGTAGCGTATGACTTATTGTAAGTTATTTCTATTTACTTTACATCATGTTAAGATATCATATTAAATTTTTATGTCATAAAGTATGTGTTGGAATAAGCTATGTGGTCTGAATTTCATTTCAAGATCTTAAAAGAGGGCATTAGATCTGCTGGGTTTGAGAACTACTGTTTAAATGGTCTCAGTGCAGGAAAATATCCCAAGATGGATACATACATACTCTGTAGTAGAAAACAGTCTCACCACCATGGCCTTCAGTCCTGGCTTTTCTCTCCAAGACCTGTGCAGAGTTCCCTAAGTACCTTAATCAAAGAGAATCTGAAGGACAAGATGTGTTTTCTCCCTGCATTTTCAGGTCTGTTAACAGGATGTTAGTGTGTTATCATTTTTCTTCCTGAAGGTTTATAGCATAGTCAAATAATTGTGTAATTATTGGATCTAAGGCTGTCAACTTATTGGCAGAGAAGATGTTTCTGCCATCATGTAACATTAAAGTACATAAAATACTAGAGTCAGACCATGAAGCATATTTGTCATCTTCGCAGGGAAACATAGGTGTAGCTCTTCAAGCTTGAAAACCTGTCATCCCCCTTTTCCTTTTGGGAATTTGAGCTTTATTTTAAGCTCAGCTCAGCTCAGCTCAGCTTATCTGCTTAGAGCATATCCACTGATGGCATCTACCCAAAGGCAAATCTTATATATACAAAGTATGAACCAAACATTTATTAACCAAGATAGAAATCATAAAATTGTGCAGAATGAGAGAGAGCATTGCTGTCCCTTAAATCAAAAGACAAACAGAAAATGTCCAAATGTGTAACATTGGAACACATTTGAACAAAATAAAATAAAGATAATAAAATTGACTTTGGATCAATGAAGAGCTACATATTTTTAAGAAAACTTATACTGGCTCAGACATAACATAAAATTTGGTTTTACGCTGGTAATGACTTTCCCCACCAGCAGCTGACATATCACCTTCTTGTACCAGCAAGAAAAGAAAAAAAAAAGCTAGCCAGCGAGAGGAAGTTTCCTGGTCAATACCAATTTGATTTCTCCATGTCCTGTAACCAAAGTGTGTGGTGTCTTCAATACAGTCTTACTGGCAAGTTCTGGAAGGCAGTCAAGAGTAGTGGTGATAGCCCGTCTTGTTTGGGGAGTCTCCAGGACTCCCTTGATATAAACTCCAGAGGACGTATATTAATTACTTTTATGTTGCTATGATAAATCACTATGACCAAAAACCACTTATGAAGAGTTTATTTTAGCTTACAGTTCCAGAGGGATGAGAGTTCTAGCAGGAAGCTAGAAACACACATCTTCACTCACAAATACCACGCAGAGAGTGAATGAGAAGTGGTGTGAGGCTGTGAACTCTCAAAGCCTGCTCCCAGTGATGTGCTTCCTCCAGCAAGACTGCATCTCCTAAAGATTCCATAACCTCCCCAAACAGCATCACCAACTGGGAACAAAGTCTTCAAATATTTGAAACACTAGGGGACATTTCTCATTCAAACTTCCACAGGAGGTATCCCACACCTGGCGCTAGACTTCTCATTTGACTGCCTGCCACTTTTCAGTGTCATCCCCTCTCTGCCCCAAGCTCAGGACTCATTGAGGTAGAGGAAGCAGAGCCAGAGGTCAGAGAGAATGGAATGAAATTGTCTTCTAGCTTCACTCATGAACTCACAGCTGCTGTGGTTGCTTGAAAAAAGATCTGCACATCAAGCCAGCCAACTTTCTAGGTTGGAGGGGGAATGGGGTCTCATGAGCCCCAACCTTAGCTGAAGAGCTATTTGGCAGTTGTTGGATTGTAGAGAAGGAAGAGTCAGTTTCTTTAAGGGTGTGGTTCATAGATGACCCCACACCTATATGGGCGGCACAAATGGGCCTTGGTTGGTTCCATTTTTAAAAAGAGAGAAAAAGCACAAAGTTGGAGGTAAGGCAGGAAGATAGATCTGGGAAGAGTTACAGGGAGAAGCAGGGGTATGATCAAAATACATTGTATGACATTCTCAAAGAATTAAAAAAATATATATTTTAAAAGGTGGACTTTAGAAGTAGCCTTATGCTTCTTTTCTTTCTTAAATTATTGGTCTCTCTGGGATCCTTGGGGTCCCAAAGCCATGTTTACGATTCATGACTCAGTGATGCATAGCAAAGGAGGAACAAGAGGAAACGCTATGAGGAAATCATGAGTTGGAGCAGTTTACAGACTGCTCTGAAAGAACTGTCTTTGAACTATTTTCAGAGTATATATATATATATATACATA
>NW_008360322.1:3422034-3423043 GCF_000622305.1 Nannospalax galili
ATTTATACCTCGGGGTTTTAGTGTTGGGGTTGACTGGATTTTAAATTTTATTCAGTTTTCAAAGTATGATTTTAGGCATATGTGTTATATTGTTAGACATTACTGTTACTATTCTCAACTTATTCCATGTACGTTTTCCTCAATGTGTCGTTACACCAGGTGTTCACATGTATTTCAAATTTCATATTACCTTCAAGCAATCATTTTTTGTGAATACAGTGTTTTACTTGTCTACATATTTTTGTTCCTCTAAAAGTTCTTTTTATACATATAGATATTCAGTACCTTGTTGAAAGACTTCTATAGCATAAAAACCAAATTATGCTTTCAAAACTTGATAGTGCAGTAAAATCACCTGGGAAGCTTTAAAAACGATATCCCGGTGTCATAGCCCCACCTTTGGAGACTTGGGCTTGATAAGTTGTGAGTAGGGCTGCAAATAATATTTTCTTAATGGTTCCCAGGTGACTCTAATGTAAGTGCTGGTGAGCCTCTTTGATACAGAGCAGTAGCCAGTAAGAGAGTCATGCTGCCTCTCCTGTCTGAGCCACTGGCTGACAGCTCTAAGCAAAGATAGCTGCTCTTTTTTGACTTCTTTTTATGCTTATATGTTTTGATTAGTTGAGTCACTTATTTTATTTTATTTTACTATAAACAAACACTACATGCACATGGTTGCAGTCTGGAAACATCAAATATATTCTTCTTACATCTGAGCTTGCAAATCATAAAATGAAATTTCAACTTCATTGCTAGCATTCAGATTTGGATATCACCACTTGACTTATCAAAGGGCTGTCTGATGTTCTCATGGTTCACCAGGAAATTTGATGTACTTCAACCCCTCAGGGAGTGACTCCATTCCAGGTAAGCTTACCATGCAGAAAACCACATACACCTGCATGTGTGCAAGCCAAGCAGAGTGGGCCTGAACTATACCTGTTCAGTTCCATCTCCTACGTGTTCCCTCTCTCCACTTTACAAAGTAGAAGAAAGATTTCTCCCCAGC
>NW_008360322.1:3423148-3439635 GCF_000622305.1 Nannospalax galili
TGACATTCACATTTTTCACAGTGATATCCCTTAGCTTTTTTTTTCTTATGCATGCAGATTCTTTTAAAACATTCCCTTTAGAGAAAATGTCTGCCTTTCAGTTTTCCTTTCAAAGAAATGATAGGACATTTTCATTCCATCCTCTACATTCCCCTGGAAAGACAGTTGCCAAATGCTAAATGTTGGTTCTCTGAGAATGTATCTTTTTGTTCTCCCATTTCCTCTTTATCTTGTGTTCTCTGTTCTGGAAGGTTCCTGCCAGTTTATATCCTGTTTTTACTTGTCATGATTTTACTGTAATTTGAATTTTGTTCCATTTTATCATCTCTCTTCACTGCCTCAGGTTTTCTGTTTAATGTCTTCCACTCCCTTTTTTCACCCCCATTGCATGTTTTCTTCAGAGAGCATCAAGTGTGTGCTATTAGCTGTTATTCATATTTAAGACTGGGATTTGAAGGCCAGTTGGAAACCGTTTTTAGAAGGGACTTTTGTCTATCTAGTAAGACTCATTGAACAGTGAAAACTATGATTTTTAGTAGGTATGAATATATTACCTTCCCTTTTGAAGCTGTTCTGTTTCTCAAAAAAAAAATCTTTCTCTATTAAGCAAGTTTTCGTTTTAGGATCAGAGATAGGGGATAAAGGAAGGAAAATAGAAATGAATGCTGCTGTTTCGTTTAAAATCTTGATCTTGCATTTATTTTTCTATGTCCAACTTCTGTTCCCTTCTTGGCCCTGGGTTCCTGAGTTTCTAACATATACGTAGAGAATAATCTTCCTCCCTCCTGTTAGTTGTCTGAAAGTACCAGGCAGAGCAGGCACCTGCAGATCCATCTTCCATGTACTTAAATCTAATCAGTCCTCCTGTTATCAGCTTGGTATCTTTACCCATTCCCTGTGTGATTAATAACACAAGTGGAGATTTGTGGGTCCTTTACATTTAATGTGATTGAAGATAGGCTTGGGCAAGTGTGTATTATAGCGAGGTTTGCTCCATTTGCCTCATCTGCTCTTTCTATTTCCATGCCCCCTTTATATATGTCTTCTTTGCGATTCCTTTATTTCATCTCATATCTTTTATTAGGTTATCAGTTATTCTTTAGTTTGCTACTTTAATGGTTCTTTTAGATTGGAGATCATGACTCTATGCTTAAGCATGCGGTGCCTAAATTAGCAGTTTTATTTCCACTTCCTATTCTGTCTTTTACTACAGTCTATCTTCAAGTGGAATGGAATCATTTTCATGCATGTCTTCCACTTCTCCAGCTTTGAGTTCTCTTAATGAAGGTATTGCAACACTTGGTGGGAGAATCAAGGAAACCTCTCTGCAGAGCTCTTGAGTCTCACAATGTAGATCTCTCTTCTTTGGTTTTTTAGTCCCATGATATCTTGGCCTCTTTAGAGTTCTGTGTTTCAGCACAGGGAAGCCTCTGAGCCTTACCTGGTCTCCTCTGAGCTACATTCTGAAGATTCCCTTTGGGCATTAGACTGGGACAAATGTGTGTAGTCATTCACCATCTCTCAGAAATTGTCTTTTCTTGCTAGATGGCCAATATCTTGTTAACCATTATTCCAAATTTTTAATTAGATTTAAAAAAATGTTTTGTAAAAAAGTATAAATCTAATAGCCAGCAGGATGCATTTTCTTCCTTATGAAAATGTGTTCTTCCTCATCAAGTACTGTCCCTTGGTTGCTGTAAGTTTACATCTTTTTACTGTCTTGCTATAATTATAATGGTATGTCAGGAAAGAACTGGATTCAGGAAAAAAATGGTGGTGTATTGATCACATGCATTTGAATCTCTGTAACAGTTTTCATTATATAACCAGGTCTGAAATTTGAGCCCAGAGCTGACATTTGAAATACTTTTGCCATTTCTAGTATTAATAAAAAGCTTAATAGAGACGGATTCATGAACACAGTTTGTCAGCTGTTAACCTTCACTATGGAATTACTTTGCAATGATGTAAAAAATAAATTGTGCAGACATGTTGGAATATATAACATGAAAAATACAATTCAGGTTGACTGATGAACAATAACCCATTCTGTCTGTTGAATATGTCTATGACTACCAAGGGAAGCTCAGACTGAGAATAAATTTCACATTGCCACACCAATTAATTTAATAAGCACCAGTCCCCTTCTGTATTTTCCTTGGCATTTTAAAAATAATGTATCATTAAATAAGGCATAGTCTTCAAATTCTCCATAATTTTGATTCTGAGGTCATGGAAGATGAACAAATTATATATAGCTTATCTTGTGGCCCATTTTATTGAATGCTACTAAAGGTAAAACCTGGATGTTCTGGTGCTACAGAAAAAGGACAAATTAGGGTACCAGGCACGGTTTATAGAAGGAGAGCTGCTAACCTTTGCCACAGGGTAATGAGGGGAGGTGAAGGTGCTGTGCAGAGCCCACCTCTTCTATACCTAAGGCAACCCCTGTGAACTTCAGCAAATAGCCAGTATAATATCAAGCTGTCATGTCTGTAAAGCAGTGCTAGACCCACAGTCAGCAGTGAATGAAGAGATGAATAAAGCATGGAATCTAAGAAAAGAAATGTCTTTTAAAACAGTAAAGCTGTTTAAGTCTACAAAGCGCAGCGTGCTGGTAGTGCAGGAAAGTGGTTCACTTGTCTGTTGTTGGAACCCTCAAAGTCCTTATCTTAAAAGCTTGTGACCATAAGGAAATTCTTGCACTGATGTTATTTTCATTTATTCTATCCTTTATTAAGTTAGCACTCCTGTCAATCAGAACTTGCATCTACCATAGGAGCTGTTTCTTTATGTTTTTCCAAGAACAGTTTTCTTGTGAATTGGAATTATCTGAGTAGTCTGTAAAATGAACTTTTGCTATAAGAAATGTTTACATATCTCTTTAGTCTTAAATTATACCCATTAATCATTCATGGTGGTATGAATCTGACCTTGATTCAGTTCAAAACCTAGGATTGTCCTAAGTGATGTCACCATGTTGATAAGTCTAATGTGATATTCCTATTTGAATTACTAGGAAAGAAATCAGGTAATTATTCTAATAGTGTCTAATTTGGTTCTTAATTACCTCATTTTGACTATTCACAACTAAGCTTGTCTAAATATAACATAAATATTAGTATGAGTTTTTTCCACATTCTGAGCTGTTTTTCAGACAAGATTATTTCATAAGTAAAAAGGATAATTTATTGAATCCCAGGCTATAAAACTTCTAGAAACATACTTGTTTCCAATTAGCCTTTCAGGGTAGTCTTATGTGCATAACATTTGGTAAATATCCAGTGAATAATGTAGTGGCATCTCACTTTAGAGTAGTTGGCATTTGGATGAAGAAGGGAAAAATCCGCTTGTACAATTTTCTGTATTGTTTCATTTTGTTTTTTTGAGACAGGGTCTCCCTGTATCCCCAGCTTGCCTAGAACTCATTACGTAGATCAGGCTGGCTTCTATCTCACAGAGATCCTGCTTCTTCCTCCTGAGTGCTAGAATGCGCAGATGTGTGTGGATGTGCACCACTACCCCTGGCTCACTTGCACATTTAACTAAGATATGTTATGATCAAAGGTGAGCAAACTAAAGAGGAGTTAGTGAGCCTGAAGCTTCCAGCGAATGCTTCACGTTGCCATGTGTGGTCATTTACTGCTCCACACCTTGAAAACCAAATAAAAAATGCTGAAGGAAGAACACATGAGATCTACACCCATACCAAGGTTGAGATTTTCTTACAGGCAGTAGACAGGACAAGCAATACTCAGGAAGGCATCCCCAGAGACCCTAATTTGTAGTATAAAATTGAAAGCTCTTCTTTGCAGTCAGCCGCTCTGGCAAAGGAAAACCGCATGCCTACCAGACACATGTTCTGGTACCTGCAGTAGCAGTACAGAAGTAACTCAAGGTTTCACTCAGAACATTTCTTTTTTTAATATTTTATTTATTATTTTTATTTTATGTGTACGAGTGTTATGCCTGCATTTAGGGAAGTGCACCCATGCCGTGCAGTGCCCGCAGAGGACAGAAGAGACTGTCGGATCCCCTGGAACTGGAGTTAGGACAGTTGTTAGCTGCCATGTGGGTGCTGGGATTTAAACCCAGGTCTTCTGTAAGAACAGTTAGTGTTCTTAACCACTGCACCATCTCTCCAGCCCCTCACTCAGTGCATTTCTAAGAGTCTAGAAAGTAAAAGTATCTAGGACACTGTGTCAATATAAGTAGGGCAAATAATATAGCAGTTTCAGCTAGTGATGGTCTGGGTAGTAAAATATTACATGTTAAGTGAAAAACAGAAGGAAAAGTGCACGGTGGTCTGTGAAATCTGTTGGGCTCATAGCTAAGCACAGCACTAACCACATTCTTGTACCCTCTTGAATATATTATGCCACAGAGATAATCAATAGTAATGTACCCATCTCCGTGGCATGGTAGAAATTCCTCCTGGACTCTCTTTTGGTAAAAACACCCTCTCCATCTAGATATTCTGGGTATGGGACTCTCTACCTAGGACACAGTTGTACCTTGGGCCTGGCACAATCGCGGTTTCTTCCCTATTTTCTTCAGGGAATACAGTGATTGTCCTCACTCCTTAAGGTGGGGTTGAAATCATTCCACTGTAGTTGTAGAAGCTGTAGCTTCTTTCCCCAATATGAGTAGCAGAAAACGGCATCTTAGCTTCATTTTCTTTAGAAGAAGGCAAATCAAGAAACAAGGAAAGTAAAAGCCTCCAGATGGTGTCTCAGAGCTAGAAGGAAAGGTCCATAGGGGGAGGTGGATGAAGAGCAAGGGACTTTGTTGGTGGCATTTGACTGATGTAGAGACCAAAGAGGGCCACTTTGCTTTGTAACTGCAGACACATGTACCCAGAGTAGACTCTTCTAGGGTTACAATTCAGATGGCCTGATTATTGTATGTACACATGGCAGACAGTATATCTACATGCTTTGACCTGAATGTGTTTTGAAAGACAATGAAGAGTTAGCCGGTATCAAGACAATAAAGATAGTAAACAGTAAACATAGTCCCAGCATAAGGAGCAGCATGATTACTTTTATAGCACACCTGTGGCATGAGCTTGGGCCAGTGCACATTGTTGCAAAGGTCTGGCACATCAGCTCATATCAAGGAGTGCTGAGAGTCTGTCAACAGCAAAACAGGTCTACAAAGATAAATGTGTGCATATATATCACCTTGCAACAGTGAAAAATTCCGTTTTCATACTGTATAATTACTCTTCCAGGTGGTTGGTTGGTTGGTTGGTTGGCTGGTTGGTTGGTTTGTTGGTTGGTTGGTTGGTTTTGAGGCAGGGTCTCTCTGTAGCCCCAGATGGCCTGGAATTCACTATGTAGACCAGGCTGGCCAGGATCTTACCTACCTCTGTCTCTCAAGTGCTGGGATTAAAGGTGTGTACCAGCATGCCTAGCTACTTTTCCTGGTTATTTTTTCAAGTTGAGGCAAGTTCTTGTATCTTCAGATTGCTTAGCTAGAACCTCAGTTTTATTTGTAATTGTGAGCCCTCAGAACACCTACATAGAACAGGGTTTTTAAAAATATTTTTATTTATTATTTTTATGTGTATGTGTATATTGCCTACATGTGAATAAGTGCACCCATATCATACAATGCCCACAGAAGACAGAAGAGGCTGTCAGATACCCTGAAACTGGAGTTACAGACAGTTGTTAGCTGCCATGTGAGTGCTGGGATTCAAACCCAGGTCTTCTGCAAGAACAACCAGTGTTCTTAACCACTGAGCCATTTCTCTAGCCCCAGAACAGTTTGAAGATATAGTGAATTCATCAAATTAATAAGATTGTTCTTAGTCGCTAGATTATAGATTGATTATAACGCACTGGCCTTTTTGCTGTTTTTCAGATACCATGATCAACAGGATGTTACTAGCAACTTCCTTGGAGCAATGTGGTTGATATCAATAACTTTTCTCTCCATTGGTTATGGTGACATGGTACCTAACACATACTGTGGGAAAGGAGTCTGCTTGCTTACTGGAATCATGGTAAGTGGCTTTCCCCTTCACATATTTTATTTATAGTTAAGAAGGCACTAAAACCATTCAGTTGATTGTATAAATTATTATAACTTAATCATTTGCCCATAATAATTATCTTGAAATGTGTTGAAGGCCTGAAGAGCTATATTTCACTATATAATTGTATTGATTCTTTTAACAAACATTGGTTTGGTGAAAGGCACTGATTGGAATACTGTCCTAGGAATGCAGCCAAAGCAGACATAGGCTGCCCCCCTTTCTCAGACCTAACAGCAGAAGCCTTGTGTTTCAAAAATAATGACAAATGATGATTAATTACACATATGACAAGTATAGAGAGAAAGAAATCCTTAGCTGTTTAAGAGACTGAGGAATCAGAGTAGGGCCTGGTGAGAGAAATTATTTCTAGAGAATTGACTTTTAAGTGGAAGTGAGAGTGCTGAGCAAATGGCGAGGAAGGAGGAGCATTTTATTTGAAGGCAGTCAGGCCAAGATGCTATTCATGAACAAGGTGAATAGGCAGGCGCAAAGAGGGGCTAGAATGTCCCGAGGTAGGGACAGGAGGCCAGGGCTTGCAAGACACTGAAGGAAGGTTTGCTCTATTGGTAGCCTAACAAACTGAGACATTTCATTTGCTCCTCCATGTTTTAGTCAGAACTGCTTTGCTTCATTGGTTTTGTTACCAAACTGGAAAAGCAGTTCCATCCTTTAGTGAAGGCAACTACAGTTAGGATGCTTCCTGAGGCAAAGGACATGCACAGACCAGAGGAAAAGTAAAGCAAGTTTTTAATAAAACAAAAGAACACTTTACAGAAGCAAGGAGGGCAGATTAGAAGAGAACGGTAGTCCCAGCCTTGAGTTCCTTGCTGGTTTTATTGAAGATCAAGAGTGAAGTTGAAGTGACCATGACCCTTTAAGTGTGAGCACTGTGCTCTGCACTTTGAGCCTACTGTGTATATTCTAGCAAGGAAAGTCCTATGCCTGTATGTGGAGTAGAACTCCAAGTCAAGAAACTGTGGTGGGGTGGCAATTTGCCCTTAGCAATAGAGCATCACTTGTGGGAGATTGTATAGTAGTCATTTATACCCAATAAGATAGCAGAGTGCATTTGGAGCAGGAGAACCAGGGTGTGTGTCCTACCACGGAGAAAATGGGTGGTTTCACATTCATAACACATTATTCCAGTGACTTACATTTATCTTCATTCCTTATCACTTTTTAAAGTTTGGCTACAGTCTTTCATGTTAATGTTTGCTTGGTTTCTTCTGGTGTTAAAATATGAGCCACAGGAATTTCCCAGAATTTCTAAAGGGAAGAACACCAATTCGACACGTCTACCCTGTCCACCAACTGGAGAGCAGGAGAGAGCATCAGGTTGCTTTTTCAGGTCCCTTTAGTGCTGGCCACTCAAAGTGGAGTACTTTCAACATCTGCCAGGAAATATTGTTCCAAAAGTGTTAACTAGCTAGAAGGACTGTGAGAATGGGGCCATGCTTCTGCTCTTTAGTAGTACTGAATAGACAGATAATGAGCTCATTTGCCTGAGTATCAGAGATAATTTTGGCTTTCACCTTTCCTGGACAAGGTTTCCTTGTGATACCTCTGTCTTTCCTCAACGTTTGTTTGTCTCTAATGCTTCAAGAACTGCTCCATCAAAATCTTGTCTTTTTAATTTTTATTTGTTTATTTTTATTCCTTATCATGTATGGACTACATTAACTAGCAACAGGAGTCATGTTCCTCTGGCTCTTACATTCTTTCTGCCCCCTCTTCTATGATGTTGCATGGCCTTTGTGTATACTGGTCACATTGTAGATGTTTCAGTTAGGGCTGGGCACCTCATAGTTCCCTGCATTTGACCAGTTGTGGAACTTTGTAATAGTTTCAAAAAATAGCTTCTTTGATGAGTGGTGAGAGGTATAATTGTCTATAAATATAAGGATACATATTTACCATACAGTAAGAAATTGCATTTGTCTAAGAATGTGATGGACAGATTTTTCTCTAAGATCTACGACTTCTCTAGCCACATGTATTTGGGTATGTCACAATACCATGAATGATATCCCTCCCATTAGTGGGCCATAAGTTGCAATTAGATAGCTGTTGATTACCCCCAAGATGAAAGTGTCACTATGGTACTAGTAGAGATTATACAGTCTATATAACAGTCTATATTGTTATGGTTTTTAGACTTTATAGCTAGGTAGGATCATTGATTGGTTTTCTTCCTTGGCAGCTTACATAGTATCTTCTGATACTTTGAGAGCTTGTCTTCAAGGAGGAGGCTTCCAGATCAGTTACAGCCCGATTCTCAAGTCCTGTGTCTGAAGTATGTAGTATCATCAACAACAGGGTCTTACCTTCAAGTTGCGGGTTGCAATCAAGGGCTGTGGCAACAGCCTGTATTATTTTGGAGTGTCTTGAACTACCCTGACCAACAACTCAAATGGAAGTTCCTCATGCCTGGACCTGTGACTTTATTATACAGCCATCAGCTATACAACATACTCACATTTATATTATATGTGTATATATCTCTCTTATTTACCTCCTTAAACTGCTTTCTTGGTTAGGCTTCGCTATTGCTCTTACTTTGTTTATGAAAAGTTCTAAGCATCCTTAATCTATATAGACACAGAGTGTGTCTATGTATTGAAATTTACAGTGACTCAAGTCTTTCTCTGCAAGCTCATAGTATAATGATCTACTTTTAGACTGACTAAGGAGTTCCATTGTCTCTTCCATATAAGAACAGATTTTTTAATTGACTCTATTAAACATTTACTTAGAGAAATTCACTAATCTTTGGGTAACCTTTGTAGAGGCGTTTTAGCCCTCCCTTGAGGCCAGACAAATTTCCATGGTATTGGGCTACTAGCAGTCTGTAGGAATGAGCTTCTAGAAGTTCATTATATCCTTTATAAACTCCCTAGGGATCTGGAATAATACATGGAGGTTAGCTATATACATTATGGACAATGTTTGAGTGACAATACAGATTTCTAAAAGAAGATAACTTTATAAAAGACTAGTTTCCTTAAGATGAAATATGTTAGGTCTTTTGACAAATTTTGTTTGCCTTTGCTTTCTTCTGATTTGGGGAAGTATAATAGTATTTGGGGGGGGGAGGATGGGTTGTCTCATCCAGAAATGATTTATTTTAGTGTTTATTTGCCTATTCTTTGCACATTTGCAGCACATATTTAAGTAAAATATGTATTATCAGGTTTCCCATGAGTCACTCCTGTTTGCATCTCTCCTCTTTCTCGGCTCTGGCTTTTAATAAATTGTGAAAAAGAAATACAACCTACAATTCTCCTAAGAGAGCACCAGGTCATCTCTGCATCCTCTTGAATATTATCCCTGGAGGACTGTGTGTTCCTTGTTCTCTTTTAACATTGAATTTTTTTATTCTTGTGCTCATAAAATTTTGATAGTGTATGAAATTTTGGTAGAATGTATGCCTTTATATGGTCTGTTTTCATTTTGAAGTAGAGTTGATATGCATGCTAACACCTTCAAAGACTTCCCGTTTAACACGTAAGGCATCAGCAATGCTTGTTTTCTTCCTAAAGCTGACACTGATGAATGATAGCGTGCCTTCATCCTAGATGTTCACATTAGTCAAAACTCAAAATGAAGTTATAATTTGGAAGTTTTTAGATAGCTGAATTTGTGCCATGGGTCATATATTTTTGGAGAAAAGTATATTAGGCTACACTTAATCTACAGTGTTTTAGGCAGAAATATATTATTAAACCATGAGGAGAGATTGTTTTCTATAATATTTCCAATAGAACACAAAATAGAATTATGAAAATATAGCCTTTCCTTACCTGAATTGCTTATTGTGAATCCAAGACACAGTCTTTCTTGTAATGTTTAATCTGTGTTTATACTGTTAGACATAGGTGATTGTGGAGCTACTAAAAATAGGGAGAACATGGAAAGTGATGGATTTTAGTAAGAAATGAAACACTGAGGTTCTAACTCAGTGGTAGTACACTTGCCTAGCATGCTAAAAGTCCTGGGTTTAATTCCTAATATCTCACACACATGCAAAAGCACTGGATGAAAAGAGTCCAGGAAATTTCCCTTATACCAAGATTTACACAGAAATTAGAGTTAAAGAAACCAAGATCTCTTCTGCCTATTTTTATATGTGAATGTACATGTGTGTGGGCCAAAGGCTGACATCAGACATCTTCCTAAATCACTTTCTTCCTTACTTTTTGAGACAGGGTCTCTCACTAACCTAGAGCTCACTGACTCAGCTACCCTGGTTGGCCAGCACACCCCAGGGATCCTCCTGTCTCTGCCTTACCAAAGGTGTGATTACAGGCATGTGCTACCATACCAGCCTTTTACATGGATGCTGGAGATCCAAACTCTGGTCCTTTTGCTCACATGACAAGCACTTTATCAACTGATCTCTCTTGTCCCAGCCCCTGAATATTATTTTTAAAATATAAATCATGGAATTGCCTAACAGAAAAGTAGATGTTCATTTCCCTTCACGACAAAAGCATATCAGAAATACATATTCTCCCCTTAGAAGAATTATTCTTCTACTCTTTCCTGTATTTGAGGAAGTAGTAAGGACCTAAGGATTTCCTGTTTTGGATGCCATGGTAACTAACAGATTGAATTCTAATTGGCTTCATTCTTTTAATTGAAGGTAGTAGGCAAACACATTGATAGATTTCAATGTCTAGGGTTTTTGTCAGCACCAGCTAGCTTCTAAATATCTCCAGTTTAATGATAGAAATAGTTGTTTTATTTAGCACTTATCCTGATGCTCATTTTCTATCTGTACAGGTGACTATAACACATCCTGAAAGTTATACATTTTCCTTTACTCATGAATATATATATGATTGTTTCAATTAAATGTTAATAAGGGTACCTTTTGTTTTGTTTTGTTTTGTTTGGGTTTTTGTTTTGTTTTTTGTTTTTTTGGGTTTTTTTTTTTTTTTTTTTTTTTTTTTTTTTTTTTGTCTCCCTGTAGCCCCAGCTGGCCTGGAATTCACTATGTAGACCAGGTTGCTGCCTCTGCCTCTGCCTCCTGAGTGCTGGGATTAAAGGTGTGTGCCACCACAACTGGCTGGTGTACCCGTACCTTTTTACTTTAAATAGAAAGGTCATTCATGTGTAATTTTGACTTTCTTCTTTAAGTTGATGGTAAGTCAGCCAGGTGTAGCAGTGTCTGCATGGCTTTAGTCCCAGCACTCCAGAGGTAGAAGCAGGTGAAGATCGAGACCAGCTTGGGATGGTCTACATAGAGAGTCCCAGGCCAACTGGGGCTACTGAGTGAGAGAATTTCTCTCAAAAATCAAAATCAAAACCAAACAAAAAATGACAATGATAATTCTTATTGGCTATTTTGCTCTTTAGAGTATGAATAAATGATTTTTGAGGCATAACTATCTTTAAATATAGAGTAATATCTACCCATTCTAGGGTATGGATTATAAGTGGTTCTTTAAAAATGTTGGGCTTGGAGCTGGGCATAGTGGCACATGCCTTTGATCCCAGCACTTGGGAGGCAGAGGCAGGTGGATCTTTGTGAGTTCAAGGCCAGCCTGGTCTACATAGCAAGTTCCAGGCCAACTGCGGCTACAGGGAGACCCTGTCTCAAAAAGACAAAAAAAAAAAATGTTGGGCTTGGTGGCACACACCTTTAGTCCCAGCATTTGGGAGGCAGAGACAGGTAGATCTCTCAGTGAGTTCAAAGCCAGCCTGGTCTACATAGCTGGTTCCAGGCCAGTTGGGGCTATAGGAAGACCCTATCTCAAAAAGACCAAAATAATAATAATAATTAATAATAATAATCATCTGTAAAACTCTAGACTTGGTAAAACAACATAAGTGAAGTCACTTAGATACAGGTGACTTAGATTTCATCTAGTAATTTTGTGTAAAGATTTCCCAGTTCATAATAGTTTGAAAAAGATTGTGCTGATATTTTAAAATTTTTATTCAGGAAGCAAAAATAAATGTCAGTTCAGGATAAAAAGTCTTTATACCTTTGCTTTTTACTTGAGGACACTAGGTAGTAATTCCCTGAGCATCAGATTTGTTGACAGTCTTGGTGTCAGTTAAGTAAGTACACTGTTAACACAGTCCAAAGATGTTCTGCAACAGAGTAATGAATTAGATACAGATCACATTAAATATCTTAAATAAGGCCCACTGAAAGGACTGTATCTTTAAATGTATGCAATAGTCCATTATATGCAGAAAGGAAGAGGGAATTGTGGGCTTTTCCAGTACTAAGACGAAAGCCCCAAACAAACCCTAACCAGAGCTTTACTACTTCTTGATTTTTTTATAAATGAATCCCAAGAACTTTTTCTAAGTGATATGACAGCTTCTTTCTTCTAGATACAGGCAAGTATAACTAGGACTTGGGACATTCCAGCACTCAGCTTATCAATTCCACAGCACTATGTAATTTTTCTAAATCAACGTGCTTTTAGTTTGTAGAGCTGACCTTACTGACTGAAAATACCTGGGCTCACCCTGGCACCATTTTCAATACAGAGCTTTAAATGCAGGATGACTCAGTGTTGGTGACCAGTTTGATGCAGTGCTTCCTCCTTTCTAACCCCAAAGTACAAGAATGAGCTGACCCAGCAAATCACAGAGATGGGCTTCCCAGTCCCATGGGCTTTATTGCTGTACTCAAAGACCACACTCTTCCCTCTTCCTTAGGATGAGAACGATTTGTAATGAGCCTGTCATCTCCAGCAGTAGTATCATTTGAAGAAAATCAGAGGAAGGACATTTTTGATGGAATTATTTTCATGACCTGTGGAAACCTTGCAGCACGCTAATGGGATATAATATTAAAGTTAAGTGTTTTATAGAATTTTAATGCACAAGTTGATTGTTTTATATATTTCTTATGAAACAGTATTTATGTCAGGCAAGTACAGTAAAAAAAAACTTGTTATTCTAAGATATTGAATCAGACAACCTCATGGATATCAGGCGGGTGATAGTCTCAGATTTTTGGGGGGGCTTCTTTGTGAAGAGCAAGCTGATATATTCAAATGAAAGTTAACTGTGAAGCTTTTTCACTCATTTCTAGGTATAAAGCATGACATTTAAGAAGTGTATTTTGATAAATCTTAATTATCATCTAATACATACTCTAAATTGGCTATCACATTGCAGTTTGAACTTTTAGGAGCTATTATACAGACCACAGGAGGATAATTTAAGACTGAAATATTGTGAAATTAGTAGTTTTTTATCAGACTATTCACCATAGTGGTAAGGATTTTAGATTATTTTTCATTATAAATTTCATTATTGTGTTAAATCTTTAGAAAATGCCTTTCTGTAAGGGACACTTCAAACATTTCTGTAGTGTTCCATCAAAGGATTTTTCATGTTTCATAGGCTTGTGTCTCTAGTTGTTAAGGCTTCACCCCAAAGTGGTCTTTGAAAATGATTCTTGGCAGTGTTTGCAGGATCTGCCATCATTAGATGGCCTGAAGTAAAACTCTGTCATTCTGTTGCCTGTTTCTAATGTTAAGTGATAATGGTCTTGGGAAAAGTAGAGTGCATGAACTTCTCTTACACTCTATGTATCAGTACAGCTACTAGTTCTGTGATATAATGGAGGATAGAGTAGGGAAGCAATGATTTTCATCTCCAGACATTGGGAAAGAACTAGAGCTTACACAGCTGTCACACATCTGTCTGTCTGTCTGATCTGGCTTAGGGTATTGAGCTTTAACACTGCTTGTCATGACTTCCTTTTCTCCCTTTCTCCCTCTTCCTTTACTTCTCCAAGTTATTCTTTCATTTATGTTTACTTTGTTAGGTGGAAAGATGATAAAATATATAAAGAAAACCCAACTCTCATTTTTATATATGAGGTCATAAACACACTGTTCTGAGGTTGATTTTAGATAACCAAAAGACAAGGCTAGTGATTTATTTTGGGTTTTCTTTAAAAACAGAAATAAAATGGGAGAAAAGTAGCCAGGATTTATTTTCTGACTTTGGCAAAAGGACCATGACTCATCTTATTGAAGGCATGCCGGGATCTTCATTCCAGAAAGGAGCATATGTTCGTCCCAACTGTTTCCACATGGGTTGTGGTGGTGACAAGCTTTGGAGAAAATTGTAAAAGCGTACTTTCATTCTTACTTTATGAAACAGGATGGTCCTGGAAGTAGACACTGGGTATAAAACTGTGCTATTACTTCACTAAAACCACTGATGTGCTGGCAGGAATTCTCCTTAAACCCTGAAAACTTTTGAACACGATCCAGTTCTGCTTTGCATAACTCTAAAAATTGTACAATAAAAATTATGTTTTTGAAATATACTTCTCTATATATCAAATCCTCTTATGATATATTAAGAACCTGAATAGGTATAAGCTTAGATTTTCCTTAATTAAAGGAATACTTAAACATTAGGAGAAAAATGGCTTTCTATTTAAATGAAAAGAATTTGTGTGTGTGTGTGTGTGTGTGTGTGTGTGTGTGTGCATGCGTGACGGTGGTGTGTTTATACCCAGAACAGACTCCAACTCACTATGTAGCTGAGTATGACTTTGAACTGCTCTTCCTGCCTCACATTCCTAAGTGCTGAGATTACAAGTGTGTACCATCACATGGCTTTGACAAAAAGGTTTTTTAAGTGCCTCAGGAACAACTTAAAGGCATACGGTTAGGATAATGGATTGAAATATATAGGTAATAGTTTAAAATGATGACTAAATTGTTGGATTCACCGTTTCTTCACTTTGCACCCAAGGTACTCATTTTAAAGCACAAATCTTTTGGTGGATGAGAAAACACTCAGTGAAGAATGGGCCAGCAGCAGGAAAGAATAGAGCCCAAGAATAAGCACGAATAAAAATTATTTCCTAAGGCTCTTGATGCCAGTGATTTTCCACTCCTATTAGGAATTTGATTTCCTTCCAGAAGGATCTCAGCAGTGGCCACCTGCCAGGAGAGAACAATATTCATTTCTGGTGCCAATTGCCCTCTCATAGCTGTCTGTGTTGCAATTGGGAGCCCCTCAACTTCCATATTCTCTGCTTATTGAAGAAGTGTCACTGTCCTTGAGCAGCAGCTTGGAGCTTTTCAGCAACAGGTGCTCCTGTTGACCCAGCAGTTACCAGCAGCACAGAAGGAGGTGCAGATGGTTGTGGTGAGGGGCTACAGATTCGCTCTGCCCCTCATTGGTCTGCCAGGGCTATTTAGACTTTGTAGAAATTTAAAAGTAAAAAAAAAATTGATATAGATGTTTCCAGAGTTCATTTTTTTTCCTTCTTTGGAATCTAGCTATGTTGAGTGCTTTGATTTTATTGTCTAGATTGCACAGAGCAAAAACCATCAGCGCACCCATCATACTGTCAGCCTTTCCTTCCTTGTTAATCAGTTTTGGAATGTCTTCATAAGTGAAATAGCTCTACAAACTTTTAGTCTTTTTTAACATAAATTCAGTTTGCTATATTCTGTTCGTAGCTCCCTTCATCTAAAGCACAGGTGCTGACAGGATTACCTTGAAAACATAAACATTCGGGTGCTTGGGGGTTTACCTGGGAAAGAGGGACTTGCTAGCCAGGGTATACAGCTCAACAGTAGGCTCCTCAAAGTCACCAAGGGAGTCTAGTTCATGGTTAAGGATATATAGTACTGATTTTAAAATTATACTGCTAATTGTGATGGAAAAATGGCTCAGAGGTTAAGATCATGCATTGCTTTCACAGAGGACCTGAGTTTAGTTCCCAGAAGCCACATCAGGCAGCTCATAACCATCTGTAACTCTAGCTCCAGAGGATCCAACATCCTCTTCTGGACTCCATGGGAACTGGCATACACATGATATGCACACACACACACACACACACACATACACACACAAACACACACACACACAAATTTTAACTTACACAAGTTAAAAAGGAACAGTGGTGGTTTATAGCCATAGTGGTGATATTTAGCCATATTGCTCTATATTTAAACAATCATATTTTAAAAGCTTGTCAGATGAACTTTGATGAATTGGCATTCTTCTCTTTTGAAATATGGTGTATCATAAATATAGAAATGACCACACATAAGAAAATATGTAATGCTTACTATAGATATAGATACCATGGGATGGGGTTAAGGGTAGTATCAAGGCTCATAACTGATACTATTTACCTCTGCTCTAGATGTCTTTTTTTAAGAGTAAGAGCCAAATATGAATGAGGTTGGCCCAGGAACACGGATTCAGCTTACCCAAATTCCATGTTCTGGCCTGGAAGCAGTTTCATTAAGTTTCTATAGTAACAGAACAATGAAAAGTCATAAATCAAGACACTTTTCAAATACACTGGTAGATACATTCAGTAGGCAGGTCATAGCAAAGCAAGGGGTGTGGCTACTACAGGACTCAGATGCTATCTGATGACATGCTTGGCCTTTTGATCAATGGGAAAGAACTGGTTTTTTTTTTTTTTTTT
>NW_008360322.1:3439763-3449399 GCF_000622305.1 Nannospalax galili
AAATGGTTTTTTTTTTTTTTTTTAGTAAGCTAATACATTCTACTAGTCACAGGATGTTAATTCAGAAAGAGAGGTGAGCAAGGAGTGGCTATTAGGAGGACTGAAGATGGCCCATGATAATTTGTGAATAAGCTCTGGATCTGCAACTTTCCAAACTCTCCAGTCACTGAAGTGCGAATCAGTTGGTTGGGTTTGCAGAAAATGCAGTTTAATATGCAGGATTTCTCTGAGAACTGTCCTTCATGATTCCCCTTGTTGATCAAGCATTACGTTTTGTGCATGCAGGGCCCACATATTATTTATTCTCACATTTCTAGGAAGGCTCAGAATCTGATATAAATGAGGCTCGGCAGCAGACAGAAAGAGCAGTCTTTAGGGGAGCAGAATAGCTGATGAAGCCAATAAGGAAGAAACACCTGGATCATATCCAAACTATCAGCTATCATGATCTGGATCCGTTTTTTTTTCTTTTGTCTGCTATCTGACATAATATTTGCATGTGAAATATTATAGGATTATTATATTTAAATAATCAAAAACATTGCTTGACCTAATGAAGTAAATGTAATAGATTATGGAAATAAACTTTTTTTAAAAAAATGAGAAACTATGTTCCCCCCATATTTATAGTTATTTGTGTTCTGTGAACCATTTTATTTATATTTTGAGTATTTAAATGAATCTATTAGTCTTATCTCTAAAAACTGGATTAACCAGATAATGTATAAATACCTCCTCAGATCTTTTTCTGATAACATGATAAAGAGTACTTCATGTCTGATGAAGCACAATTGTTCAAAGAAGTATGTAGAAGGGGATCGTCAAACACTCTAGAAACATTTTTAAATATTTCCAAGGCTATGTCTCCATGATTACAATTCTCAGACTGTAGCAAGATAAAGCAGCATATTTTATTTATATTTTCTTTTCTCCTCACTCTACTCTTCCTGCCAGATTCGTTGTAGTATCTCATTTTAATGCACCCCCCAATTCATTTTTTGGTCCACAACTCAGGAACCAAACCATACTTATTAATTCAAATACAAATGATAACATTTTGTAAATAACTGTATGTATATAACAAAAGTATAAGTAAATTGAATTTTTCTAAGGTTATGTAAGTATATGCAATGGTCAGGTTATATATTTTCTTAAGCCACAAATTTCTATCACATTTTAAATGTATAACTGAGTATTTATATAGAGTATGTACTGTGTATAGACTCTGTGGACTCAAAGAAAGCAAAAAGAGCAAAATATATCACCAAATATTCTATCCACTCTCAGAGATAACTTATCTCTTCACAAAGTGGGCTTTATTCCAGTTTTTTTCTTTCCCAATGTGAATCATTTAAAAAGATAAAAGTGGGACCATATTGTGTGTACAATTCTCTAACTTGATTTTTAAACATTGAGTTTTATCTTAAAATATTCAGCAAATAAATTTTAACCTGTGACCCACAGGCTGCATGTGACCAAGGATTGCTATGAAAGTGATCTGTCATAAACCTGTAAACTCATTTAAAACATTCTGAAGCTTTTTTTGTGTGTGTTTTTTTAATTCATTTGCATGATTCTCAAATGTGAACATTCTAGATAAGAGTGTTGCAAATTTGAAAGACTGACACACCTGTTAGAATAGGCATTAACTATTATAGGTAGGCAGTAAGTTATAGCCATTATTCCTCAGTATTAGATATTTAATACGATGACCACTACATTTTGAAGACTCAAAGTTGCTATTTTAACTTGTGATTATTTAGACCTGCTGGTAATCAGGAACACTAGATTACTTTGTGGGAATTTGAGACTCCGACTCCAGATGTCTATCTAATGAGCACTCTACTCTTTGGCTGACGTTAATGGAACATTACTAAAAGCTTGTTGAGATTCACGTGTATGGAAAGACCCATGAGTACTGCAGCATCCTTCTGTTCATGCTTCTCTTACAGGGCCTCCTGCCAGTGTCCTGCCCTTTTCCCTCTGTTACCTGTGCCCTAAATTATCTTGGTCGTCTTACTGTTCTGTTGCCTCTCAAGGCTGAGAGTCTGTGAGGAGGTACGACTTCTCTTCATAGACCGCTGACATGACCCCTTCCCTACCAGCAGATTTGCTGATGAGGTGGCTGTGGTGCCTTGCATGTGGTCCTGGTCTGTTTCAGCAAAGGTACTCCCACACTTCACAACTCAGAATGAGTATTCCTTGGTCATAGAACAAGAGGCTTAAAATCTCTGAGGTCTCTCACAGTGTGTGTCTCACTTCTTTTTCTGAGATCAGCTAAATGGCCTATGATTTGGAAGGCAGCACTATTGCTTTCTCCAAATGAAGGTAGCCCATCCTAGTCCTGCTGCTGGTTAAGCCTGCAAAATACTGGGATGGCTGTTCTTCACTTTTGTGTATCTGTGTTGTCCAGACTTGGCAGTACTGCATTCTTCCATGAACCTGTTACACTCTGGCCACTGTCTGCATACACTGACATAGTCTTCTGTAGAGCAATTGACTTGCCCAAAAGTGTGCTGGTCTCAGTTCAAGAGGAGATGATGGATGGTTGTTTTTAAATCTTCATTTCTAGTCCATGTACTTATGTTAACTTGTTTAATATGCTTTTATAATTATAGGTGTATAACAGATTTCCTGTTTTTTTTTTAAAAAGTCTCTGAAAATTCAGCAGGTTGTTTTTTAGCTATTTATTCCTTGTAAAGTCTTGTTTTATTCATTATTATGCTTTAGTTTTAAAAATACGTAAACTACGATTTTAAATCTTAAAGGGACATTCCTTAGAATTGGTAACCACATATTTTTCTGTAATACTTATGGGAGACACTGGCAATACAATTTCTTATCCTAAGAAAATGAGTCTGATACAAAACATTTTAAAATGTGGCTGAGATAAAGCGTTAACTCTTTGGGTTCTCGTCTTTCCTTGCTTTCAGGGTGCAGGCTGCACAGCCCTGGTGGTAGCTGTAGTGGCAAGAAAGCTAGAACTTACCAAAGCAGAAAAGCATGTGCACAATTTCATGATGGATACTCAGCTGACCAAAAGAGTAAGTCGCCACCCCATCATCCTCCTAGAGAGTATCACTGTTTATTATTTCAATGTTGGGAAATAGGATTGTTCACTATGACGTCAGAAGCAAAGACACCATTGATTGAGGATGGAGACATGCATGGAATCGCTTCTCACATTTTGAGACTAGAGCCTACCTAACTTCAGGTCAATTAGGAAAGAATTGCATAAACTTGATATTGAGATAAAAGCAGATCATATAAATCTAAACAAATAGGTCTGCTTAATTAACATTTAGGCACAGTATCTAGTATTAGATTTGGCAGAAAAGAGCACACTGTTCATGGAAAATAGGAATTTTATGGGGGAAGTTTTGGGAAGAAATTTACTGTGCTTCTGTGAGCAAGTCCATGTTCTAAAGACAGGTCACAAACACATTGAAATAGCCTATAATTTTTAGAAACAAAAGATAGGTACAGTGACAGGCCCTTTGTATGACTTGAAGGTCATCACAGATACGTTGAAAATGGCTTAGTATCTGGATGGAAGTTCATTATCCAATTATTAGGAGTAGATAAAACATTACTCAGTGTTGACAGAACACCCACCCAGCTAGGTCCAGATGGGACATCTATGAACCTACTTCATCCTCACCAACCTCATGAGGGAAGCCCTGTTCTGGCTATTTCATACAGTGTAGAAACCAAGACACAAAAAGGTGAAATAGTCTGCTCACCATCATTACATCACAGTAGAAAGCCTGGAGAGAGGGAAAATGTTTTCATGAGATGACTCTTTTAGCTTTTTTGATCATCATTTGAAACATCAAAATACCAAATTCAAAAATACTTCAAAATTGTCATATAGCAGTCTTCACTCCCAAAGTAGAATTCCATCAGGCTGCCATTGAATAATTAAATGCATTGTCATTTGGTAACTTTGCACAAAAGAATCAATAGAGTATTCAGGCTGATTTCCAACTTTCAGTGTTTTCCTTATTCTTGATTTAGCTTCCAGGCATAAAAGTGGATCTTCTTTAAGTTGGTGTAATACACACACATGCAATCCCAGAAGGTTTAAGACTAGATCAATTGAGGCCAGCCTGGCCAACAAAGTAGGACCCTTTTTCAAAAATTAATAGGTAATCTTAATAAATATTTCCAGTAGTGCTATCATCTTACTGCTCATACATATTTATACAGATTGTGTTTATGACAGGGAAACATAAATTCCAGCAACTTTGCTTGTGCTTCTGACTCTGATGCAGCCCTCTCCACACATTTCTATCAGAGATCAAACCCCTCAATTGCAGATGCTATAATATTTACCTGAATTTGCCTTTCTAAGTGTCTTTTTTATTATGATTTTAATTTATTATTGGTGATGCATGTACCACAGCATGCGTGTAGAGGTCAGAGGACAACTCTGTGGAGTCACATTTCACCTTCCACCTTTATGTGGGTCCCAGAGATAGATCTCAGGTTGCCAGGCTTACACACCTTGATCTTCTGAGCCGTCTATCCACCCCTCCACCCCCAAATGTCTTTCATTCCCAGTGTCCTCTTATTTTCTTGCAACCCTCGTTTCCATTCTCAAAACCCATTAATGTTTCTGAAGGGAAGACTGGAGAAAGACGGTAAATGAGGAGCTGAACAGGGGCAAAATTACATTTATTTTCAGAAATCTAAGAAATGAAAATACATTTTCCTGAGATTATTAGTTCATTTGCAATCCAAAAGTTGTTACATGTTTTATGCATTTCACTGTATGTTTGGTCAATAAAATTCTGTCCTGTAGAGCTTTTGTTAAGAGTTACAAGTTTTGCCATATCAGAAGAATATTTCTATAAAGTCATGTATAATCCATTTAATTGTGAAGATTATACTTTTTCAGGGATTATATCAATGCCACAGTAGTGATAATGATGCAGAGGGAGTGAGATTTCTTGTCATAAGCCTTTCCTCTAAAATGTACTGTTCACAGTTCAAAACACAGTCAACAAATGCTTTGATAATCTTATCTCACTACCGTTCCCTGACAGTGGAACTCCTTTGTAGCATTTTTGCAAGATTGTAAAAAGCTGACCTGCTGACTGATGCATTTTTATAGACAGGATGTTGCCAGATAAAAGTATAAATGTTAAAATACCACTACTATAAAATGTAAATTTCTAGTTTATGGTAACTGTTTCATTATAATACTAATATATGAAAATAATAGCCTTCTTATAGTCCTTTATTCATTATTTTATACAAAGTCCTCAACTCAAAGATTATCATTTACCTGGAACTTGATTCAATTTGGTTATTTCTATAATTGCTAAGTGGAATAATTTCTAATTTTAACTTTCAAAAAAATTCCAAAATACTCAATAATTTCTGAGGAAAACTCAAGTAAATAAGAACCTAAAAGCAATATATAGTTACTAAGATGAGCGATTAAAAATACAAATTCAAGAGCACTATATATTGTTGAAAGAAATATAGGTATTCTCAATCAGATTCCACCAAGAGATAATTTTTCCAGTGGTCACAGCATCTGAATATGACTCAGAGAAAAACAATTTAAATATTGAAAGAATTTATTATCCCAGGAACACATATAACTTTTCAAGCTTTCCAATGTGAGTCTTACTGAGGCAAACACTTTCTATGAGAAATTATTCACCATGAAAATTTTTCAAGGAAACAATTTTTTATTGATTGATTTCATGTGTGTGTGTGTGTGTGTGTGTGTGTGTGTGTGTGTGTGTGTTATTGCAATCTGAGCTCAAATTCATCTTTATACCCACATCCCAAATGGCACCCTCCCATGCCCTGCCTCACTGGAGCCCATACATATACTCTGTCATCCCTGTTACTGCCCACTGTGTTGTCAGTGTCCCCAGCTGTTCCCCAGTGCAAGTCCATCTGCTGAGTCTAGTCAGCCTTTCTAGAGTCCCTTGTTTTAGGAAGATCAGCTCTTCTTCATCTAGCAACAATCAGTTGCTACTATTCCTTTAGAAAAGATTGGTGTCTGCTGTTCATTTTCCCAGTTCTGTGCTGGGTTACTTTCTGGAAGTCTCTTGGGCCACCCTGGCCAACAACTCAATGGAAGGTGTCTCCTGTCTGGCACTGTTTCTTGCTATATAGCCTTTAACTATACACATGGGCTCTTAAAGAATTTTATTAATCCTTTTAATCTTTGGTTATACTTTCCTTTTGGGTGTTTAAGACCATGCAGTTGGCCCAGATAAACGAATTTGTTTTTACTTTTAAGGTCATTTGAGGATCTGTTCCTCAGGGGTCACGTGGGCTTGGGGGGAGCCCCTGGCTCCTTTCTTTTACTAGTTCAATCTATGTGAAGATAGATCAAAGGTCCTGCTTGACTGTGGCTGGCTTCACTTGGAAGCATGGAGGAAACGTTTCCTCTGTGTTGACCCTCTGCTTTGTAGACTGGAAACTGGTTCAAGTCCATCTGGTGGGGTCTCCATGGAATCCCTGAACAAGAAGACAGGTGACCCACTACATTTAAAGGATATATTGAGAGAGTCTCCATAGTCCACTGGAATTTAGTTGACCTTTGAGGGCAAGGAGCAAAAACTGTCCTTCATATCCCTCTGACCAGATTACTATAAGCCTTAAAGTATGGCTGTTAAACATCCAAGGAGGATAGTTCCACCAGTCTGGTACTTTTAATTACCATGTGCTATGTAGATAAAGCTTGGGCAAAAACCAAACGTTCTCAGATAAACCTTGATGAGACATATATTTAGTTCCTTGAACTAGTTGTATGTATAATTTGTCAGTAGGTTGTTGGACTAATATGGTTCCCTCTGTTTTTTTCAAGCTACCTAGGCATTATTTATCTCTCTCACTGTCTAACCCTTCCACCATGGTTTCCCCATTTAAATTGCCCCCATTTTCCCCATCTCTCCCTTGAGAATACCCTTCTCCTATGGTCCCACCTCTCTTGAGCTCCTTCTTTCCCTTTATCCCCAAGTTTCCTTGTATAACCCTCCCTCCCCCCTCCCATTTAAATAACCCCGTTTTTATCCATATCTCCCTTAGTAACACCTGTTTCCTACTGTTTTTCTCTCTCTTGGGTTCTTTCTTTTCCTTCACCTCCCTGATTCCTTTTCATTATACTGGTTCCTGTAGTTATGTCTAGATACATATTTACTTAGAAGGATTTGGTGCTAGGATCCACATATGAGGGAGAACATACGTCATTTGTTTTTCTAAGTCTGTGTTATTTCATTTAGTGTAACAGTTTCTAGTTCCATCCATTTACTAGAAAATTTCATGATTCCATCTTTCTTTACTGCTGAGTAGAACTCCATCATAAAAATGTATCACATTTTCATTATCCACTTGTCAATTCAGGGACACTTAGGTTGCTTCTGTCTTTTAGCTATTGTGAAAAGGGCAGCAACAAACATGGATGTACAAGTGTCTCTGCAATAGGATGAGTTCTTTGGGTATATGCCAAGGAGTGGTATAACCAGGTCAAATGGTAGGTTCATTTTTAGTTTCTTAAGGGTTCTCCACACTCCTTTCCATAGGGGTTGAACAAGTTTGCAGCCCCACCAGCAGTGAATGAGTGTTCCCCTTTCCCCACATCCTCTTGAACATTTGGTATCACTTGTCCACTTGATCTTAGCCAGTCTGACTAGGGTAAGATGAATTCTTAAAGTAGTTTTAATTTGCATTTCCCTAATTTCTAATGATGTTGAACACCTTTTAAGATGCTTCTTGGGTATTTTTATTTCTTCTTTTGAGAACTCTGTGTTCAGTTCCTTAGCCCTTCTTTTAATTGGGTTACTTCCTTTCTTGATTCTTTGTTTTTTGAGTTCTTTATATATTCTGGATGTTAAACCTCTGTCAGATGTGTCACTGGTGAGGAGATCATCAGCTTAAACAAACCCATAACACATAAGGAAATAAAAACAGTAATACAAAACCTCCCGTCTAAAAAAAGCCCAGTACCAGATGGATTTATGGCAAAATTCTAACAGACATTTAAAGAAGATTTATATCCAATACTACTTAATTTATTCACAAAGATAGAAATGGAGGGAGAACTTTCAAATTCCTTCTACAAAGCTAGCATCACTCTAATGCCAAAAGTAAAGATACAACCAAAAAAGAAAACTATAGATCCATATCCTTAATGAACGTAGATGCAAAAATTCTCAAAAAAATACTTGAAAAGCACATACAGACACACATCAAAAAGATCATCCACCTTGATCAAGTTGGCTTTCCAGAGATGCAGGGATGGTTCAATATATGTAAGTCACTAAATGTCAAAAATCATATAAATGGACTCAAAGACAAGAACCACATGGCCATCTAATAGATGCAGAGAAGACCCCTGACAAAATTCAAATGCATTTATGTTCAAAGTCCTAGAGGGAATTGGACTGGAGGGAACATACCTCAACATAGTTAAAGCCATATACAACAAACCCACAGCCAACATCATTTCAAATGGAGAAAAACTGGAATCATTCTCATTAAAATCAGGAGCCAGACAAGGCTGTCCACTATCTCCACTCATTTTTAACATAGTGTTTAAAACTCTCGCAAGAGCAGTAAGACAAGAGTAGGAAACTGAAAAAGTAATAATTGGAAAAGAAGAGATCAAATTATCCCTTTTTGCAGATGATTTGATATTATATCTAAGAGACACCCAAAATTCCACTAGAAATCTCATAGAAATGATTAACACTTTCAGTAAAATGGCAGGTTACAAAATAATCTACACAAGTCTGTAGCCTTTCTATATACCAATAACAAGCTATCAAAGAAAGAGTACATGGAAACACTCCCTTTCACAATAGCCTCAAAAATATAAATAAAAAATATAATATCTCAAAATAAACCTGGCCAAAGACATCAAAGACCTCTACAATGAAAATTTTAAATCTTTAAAGAAAGAGATTAAGGAAGACACTGGAAGATGGAAGGACCTCCCATGCTCATGGATTGGAAGAATTAATATCGTGAAAATGACCATCCTACCAAAAGCCATTTATAGATTCAATGCAATGGCAATCAAAATCCCCATGACATTCTTCACAGAATTGGATAAAATCATCCTAAAATTCATATGGAAGCACAAAAGATCTCAGATAGCCAAAGCAACCCTGAACACTAAGAGCAATGCTGGGGGGATTACCAGATTTTAAACTGTATTCCAGAGCTGTAGTCATAAAAACAACATGGTACTGGCACAAAAATAGACCTGTAGATCAATGGAACAAAATTTAAGACCCAAATATGAGTACATGCAATTTCAGACACCTGATATTTGACAAAGGGGCCAAGAACATTCATTGGAGGAACGATAGCATGTTCAGCAAATAGTGCTGGCAAAAATGGATCTCCACCTGTAGAAGAATGAAACTAAACCCTCATCTTTCACCTTGCACAAAAGTTAACTCCAAACGAATCAAAGACCTCAATGTGAAGCCTGGAACCCCGAAACTGTTAGAAGAAATCATTGGCAAATAACCTACAAGATATAGGTGTAGGAAAGGATTTTATAAAACAGACATCAGTTGTTCAAGAAACAAGGTCAAGAATCAACAAATAAGACCTCATTAACCTAAAAAGATTCTGCACATCAAAAGAAGCAACTAAGGA
>NW_008360322.1:3449758-3462449 GCF_000622305.1 Nannospalax galili
ACAGACATCAGTTGTTCAAGAAACAAGGTCAAGAATCAACAAATAAGACCTCATTAACCTAAAAAGATTCTGCACATCAAAAGAAGCAACTAAGGAAGTAAAGAGAAAACCCAGAGTGGGAACAGTTCATCAAAACACTTATCAAGGAACAATTTTATGAATGACTACATTAACCAAATAAAGCACTACATTTGAAAGTAAAACATGCTATTCATTGTGTACCAGCATTGAGGGAGTTTGTTCTATGAAAATTTATTTGTACTTTGGAATTAAAATTTGGCCCATAGGTATGTATGCCCAAATTAAAGATATTACCTAGCTTAGACAGACAGGGCTGAGGAGATGGCTCTGTGCAAGCATGAAGGCCTGAGTTAGAGTCTTCATTGCTTAAATAAAAAGCTGGGCTTGTGGCCTCATCTGTGTGTGCCTGTAACTAAGCACTGGGGCCAGGTACAGCTGGCTCCCAAGGGTTTGCTTTCCAGCCAGCTTAGACAAAACAAGCTTCCAGTTCATTGACAGACCCTATCTCCAGGTAATAATAAAGCGAATAGTAATAGAGGAAGATGCGGGATGTCTTGCTCTGGCCTCTGCATGCACACACACAAGACAGGACTAGTTACTTAATAGATTTACAGTTTATCATTTCACAGAGCCAATCTGTTGACCCTGGTGCATCTTTTGGAAGTACTATTACTATTTATTCAGAACTAAATCAAGAGGAAATCTTGAAGTTTGATGTATAGAATGATTCTTTGGTATTAGAATGAAATGTAAAGCAAATAATTATGAGAACTCTGACAGAATTGTTAACATTGCTAGACAATATATCATGAAGAATAATAATGCATCTATAATAACACAATTACACATTTATATCATTTTTTCCTGCATTTTCTTTCACAAAGCCTCCAGATAATATACTCTAGGCAGCTTTTACATTGGCTACACACCTCAATGGATTAACATTTGAAAGGAATCTTTGGATGTTGCACAATCAGAACACTCCTTCAGATCTCAAATCCCTGCTATAAAAACTGGGAGGGCACAGGCTGGAGAAGAACAACCTATCCTCACCTCTTCACAAGACCCACAGTGCATTGATCTTGGACTTGTATGAAGATGAACTCAGGGAAGGAAGGGACCCAGCTGGAGGTGGAAATGAATGAAAGCAAAGCATAATGGCATATGTACGAAGATGCCAGGATGAAACCCATTACTTCGTTTGTTAACTTTAGAAGTTAATTTTTTAAATTTGTTTTTATTGAATTTTTATTTTATTCAGGATATCTCAAACAATCCCATAGCCCCTGACACACACACACACACACACACACACACACACACACACACACACATACTCTGTCATTCATGTTAGGGCCCAATGTGTCAAGTCCATGTCCCCAGATGTTTCCAAGTACAAGTTCATCCACTGAGGTCTATTTAAGTCTACTAGGGAGATAGCTCACTTAGTAAAGTGCTTGCTGTGAAAACATAAAGACCCAAGTTTGTTTCTTCAGCACCCCTGTAAGAATCTGGATATGGCCGTGTGTACATATAGTCTCATGGCTTGGGAGGCAGAGATGGTGATGAGGGTCACTGGGGCTTGATGGCGATCAGCCAGCCTAGCCAAACTGATGAGCTCCAGGTTTATTGAGAGACCCTGTCTCATTAAACAAGAGAAGGAATTTAGGAAGACATGGGGTGTTGAACTCTGTCACACACACACACACACACACACACACACACACACACACGCACGCACGCACGCACCCACGCACGCACGCACATAAACATATACCCACAGAGGCCTCTGAGGAAAAAAAGAAAAAGAGGAAGGAAAAAAAAACAAAGTTGAATATGAAGATTCAAAGTAGTGAAAAATAAGGAAAATTTAAAGAAGATTTTTAACAATCCGTCATTAATTTTAGGTTTATACAAAGTTTTAGTTAAAATTCATGCTTTGGGTATATGCTGGTTTTCAGGGTGTTGGTACTGGCTGTTTTTGATACCCAGTACTGCAGAAAAATGAAAAGTACTGTTATACTCGAAAATATTTTATACTTAAAATGTTTTTATCCTAATATTTATAGTTTTATTTTTTGTTATCTGTGAAACAGCAACATAACATTGGGAGGCATTTAAACCAGTGAGAGGCATTTCAAGGCATCTGGGTACTTACTATTATTAATGTCACCATTTCTTTTATAGAGTTTGATTTCTCAATTATCAAATACATGATCATTAGTATTTTTTTTTTTTTTTTTTTTTTGAGGCAGGGCCTCCCTGTAGCCCCAGCTGGCCTGGAACTTGCTATGTAGATCAGGCTGGCCTCGATCTCACAGACATCTCCCTACCTCTGCCTCCCAAGTGCTGGGATTAAAGGCAAGTGCCACCACACCCAGCCTCTCTTAATTTGAAAAAATAGGAAGTCAGCTCTGCTTCTGTTGAGTTTTAGGCTGGTTAACTGGCTCTAGAACTATTGGATTTCCTCTTGACAAACACAGAGCTTGGTGACCACATTGGCTGCACTGGAGATTTTACACATATCTCTGAAATCTTCATACTCATAATCACAGTAAATACACCTATCACAGTTAGTAGATAGCCACATACTAGTTGAATTTATAAATGCAAATCACTGACCTAGTTAGAGCTTACATTTCTTCTTTAGATCTTAATACTCTTATCATAAGGATCATTGGATTGGAATATAAATATATATTTATTTATATGTATATTTTCAATATATGTAGCTCATGATTAAACATTTTTGTGTATAAATTATGTTTCCTATGATGCCCAGGTAATACCACAGACATGTGTTTAATACCAGCTATGCCCAAAGCTCTGCACTAGGGAGGGAAAGTGATTACATGACCTATGGCCCCTGCCTTCTAAGACCATAAGAGTCCAGGAAGGAAGGCAAAGGACCAAAAACTACATAATTAGACAATCATATGTCACAGTTTTCCCTAGGAAAGTTTCCTTCAAAACAAACTTCCACTCATCTAAATTACCGAGAATGTGGAGACTTGCTTTTCTCTGGGTTTTCCATAAAGTTTGCGCATCACATTTTTACGACAATTTACCACAGTGTTTTGAAGCCTGCCTGCGCACTGTCCTCTATTTCTCTCAGCCCTAAGAAGGACTAGAAGACCTAAAATGGAAACATATCTGAGTCATGGACATAGTTTGGTTCTTTGTTTTGATGTTTCATTCCAGCACTTATGTTTTGTGGCTTTCATGGTGAAAAGTAACAGTTAAATAGGTTTTAAAGATTTTATTATGGAGTAAGAAACATAATGTTTAAAAATCAATTCACAGCCGGGCATAATGGCCCATGTCTAATTCCAGCACTTGGGAGACAGAAGCAGGAAGATCTCTGTGAGATTGAGGCCAGCCTGGTCATGGTAAGATCCAGGCCACCTGCAGCTATAGGGCAACCTGTTTCAAAAAGACAAAAGAAAATTCAATCAATCAACCAATCAATCAATCAAATCAGTTCACATAGTTCAAAGTTTTTAAAAAGGAAATGTAAGGTTTCATAAGCCCGTCAGCTACAATGACTGCTTAGGGAACACATATTGAGCATAAAACCCCCAGTGCTTTACTCCACCCCAATGCACTCTGACTTGAGATTTCTAATCCCCTTCAGCTATACTCCATCTTCCCAACAAGAAACAAACATTTTAAATGAATCCAAAAAGCAAGAAAACTCCTTTTTTTTTTAAATTTTCAGTCTAGGGGCTGGAGAGATGGCTCAGTGGCTGAAAACACTGGCTGCTCTTGCAGAGGACCTGGATTTGATTGATTCCCAACACCCACATAGTGGCTAACAACAATCTGTAGCTCTAGTTCCAGGGGATCCTATGCCCTCGTCTGACCTCCATGGGCATTGCATGACACTGGTACACCTACCAACAAGCAGGTGATACACTCATACACATAAAATAAATTTTTAAAAACTTTACAAACTAAAAATAATTTGGAATTTTTTCTTTGTAGATGGGAATTCAGCCTAAATCAATTGCTATGTTCAGTGTTGTGGTCCTGTCCCATTGACTTTCGTGTGTTTACCTTTATGACCAGTGTGGGACATGGGCTTTTCTTCTCTTATCACTTGTACTGATAAAATCAGGGAAGACACAAGGACACATCAGCATTGGGGCTGCTCATCAGTCATCAAAGTTTCCACATACAGAAAGCTGCTGTTCCTCACAGGAAAGAACTGTCCCCAGCAGAGACTGCTGGCCAGTCTCTTCCCCCTCCTTGCTCTGTAAAAGCAAAGTGCCCAAACCACCTCTCATGCATCACTATTTCTTTACCTTTGGAAAGAGTAAGAGCCCTTAAAAGGGGACTTGCTGCTATCTGGAAAGATGCTTCCACAGCATGAAGATTGAGCCAAGATTTGTCTTTCTACCTTGGAGTGTGGGTTGTACACTTTTGTGTTCTGCTGTGTTCAACATCTCTTCTGTTGTTTATCAATTTGAGGAAGCAAGCATTCCATGCAAGTCTAATAGGTATTCAGAAGATGTGAACAGTGGACCAGAATCATCCAAAAAGCTATTTTTTAAAGAAACCAGTCATTTTCTTAAAATGGATTTTAGCAACACCGTTTCACTCAAAAAGAAAAGTTTCCGGTACCATTAGTTCTAAAACATGGCATTTCTTTACAAAAGTGAGAAAATATACATGTAAACTTGCTACCATACTTACAGTGTAATTGTATGACATCTTCTTATTGAAAATCTAAGTAGTAACAGAACTTTAATAATCATTGTCTCTAGCATCCTTGCGTTAGAGAAAATTAAATTCCAACAAGACTCACTAGTTACTGGACCCAACATGGTTAATTCAAACTCTAGGATTTACAATCCTGAGATTTCTCAGTCTCAGTTTGTATTTCAGTCTTTCCCCCAACACTATCCTGAATTGTCTTCCTCTGACTTATATCGTACCAGCTCATAGCTTTCTTTGTGAAATATTTTTATCCATCACTCAAAAGAACTAAATAGAACAACTTCTTAGGATAAGTAAGAAATAGAAGCTCTAGGTTTTCAGCTCCTGTGATGGAGCAAGGCAGAGAACATGTACCCTGCCTGGGTCTTCATCAGTTTCCAGGGTCTTTGGAAGATTTTAATCATAAAAGAAAATGACTGGATAGAATGTTCCGCCTCCATCAGCTGCAGATCTCAATGGTGCTACTGCAATGCTTTCATCATTCATATTGGCCCCATCCATTCAAAATGCAATGTGTTTAATTTTCCAACAACATCATGGTAACACTCTATTCATTAAAGTCTGCTAACAACTCTGGGAGGTTACTTACACGGGGTGAACTCACACATTCAGCCATAGAAACGTGCCTTGACTATGCTACACAGCTAGAGAGACACAGTGAGGTTGCAAAAGACAAGATTAACCTTGGCATTTGGCATTTTCCTTTTCTCTGGGGAAATGAAGAAAATGGAGAGAACAGTTGCAGCAGAGAAATCAACATCTTTGTATTTTTTTATGGGTTTTTGTTTTTCTGTTACAGCAGGGTAGAATTTACCAAGGAAAGAGATCAGTAATATCTCCCTGATATTTCACTGAAATACTATTCCCAGGCAGATACAGATACTTGTATAAAGGTATATATGCAAAAAAAAATAGTCTTTGGAGTATCAGTTACTAGAAGGACAACTCACTGTGATTTGGGAGATGAAAAATACAAGCTTCAATGTGTACAAAGGAATTTCTTTTATAATTGATCAAACGCTTTGCTTGTGTTTTCTAAACAGGTGAAAAACGCAGCTGCCAATGTACTCAGGGAAACATGGCTTATCTACAAAAACACAAAGCTAGTAAAAAAGATCGATCATGCAAAAGTACGAAAGCATCAACGAAAATTCTTGCAAGCTATTCATCAGTAAGTACCTGTTTTCATTTTCATCCTGCTTTTTTTTAATCCTTATCTTTGGGTTCTTGATTTGCTGGTCCTTCCTGCATGAGGGAAGAAAAGAAAAAGGCATTGTCATGTTTCTGAAAATCTAATAATGGAATTTGGAGAAAATTTTAGTCCTTTTATGATTAAAAATCATTTACCACTCATTTGTTAATCAAAATGTCTTCTTGATTTCTCTTTGCAATCAATTTCTGTTAAGGTTGCATTTTAGTAGGTAGTTTAACCTGAGAGGTTCAGCTTATATCTACTGCAAAATATTTTTAAACATTAACATGATCTATCTGGATTTTTTACATACCATCAAACATCTGTATGTGAAATCATATTAATACTAGAATATGCAACGAATCCTTAATTGGAAGTTTGGGGATTATCAGTATGCCATATGTTCACTATGGATCTTAGAATTTCTGTAGTTCTTTATGCTCTCATTATCCTGACATTATTCAAACTATGTTTATTCAACTTACTTAAGTCCTTCATGCCATTTCATTGTTATATAATTATTATAGCCTTTTAAGATAACAGTCTGTGCCTCGTAAGATTCAGTGATTACTTGGAAACAGACCTTTCTCTCCAGGCTGACAGCATCTTCCTTGTAAGTGTTACTCGTGTGGTTATCAACTGTAATGCCATATAGACTTGCTCTTAATGCCATGTCTGCATGGTCACACTTGTGGCTAAAAAATTGGCTTTCCTTACGAGGCCTGCCAGGGAAATAATGGAAAAGTGGGTAAATATTGAGTTTTCCCCTATTTAATGAGATTGGTCTTCTCAGTCCCAACTAGTACAACAAACAAGAAAGCTGTGAGACTGAAAATTTTATTTTATACATTTAGCTAACATTCTGTGAGGAATCCCCAGGCTTTCATCTTCTAACCTTGCACCCGTCCATTCACTCCCTACTTAAACAAGTATCCTAAAAAGTCCACAGTGTGCCTGTAATTATGCTTCTGTGCATAGTTCTATGGAAATTCAAAGCTTGGCTAATCAAAATAAAACCCAAGTATCTCTGCAATTTAAAATAGAGAGAGTTCTGCACATATGGTGCATAGCTTACATTGCTGCTCACAGCTACTCACTCATGTTCTTTCCCTCGTGGCCACCCACGCACTTTCCTAAGAAGGGATGGTATTTCTCCTTTAACTCCCTGACTTGACTAGACACACAACTGTTTTTCTCCCCCCACCTCCCCTTGTAAGGAAAAGATAGGACCAGAAAATTTAAGATCATTCTTTTTAAAATCAGGGAAAAACACAGAAAGGATAATTAAATTAGGGCTGGCTCACAAAGAAGGAGCTCGCTCTTTGGAGCTCAGTGGCTTTTTTGACCCAGGAACACCATCTTGGAGCCCCAGGCCAGTCACTGCCATTTTATTTATTCTCTACATTAGAAAATAAAGCCCCAAGAGATGCCAAGCTTCTCCTCTGTGTTCCTCAGGCCTGACTAGACAGGTCTCCAGCCCAAGGGACTCACCTCTAATGACTCCATTAGAACAAACCTGCTCTCTAAAGCTGTACACATGGTAACCCTCACATTCATATAAGGGGTACAGAGAAAACCATAGAAATATCATCTTTGTGTTTTTAATATGTTATAGTAATCTATTTTGTTTGAGTATGATAGAAAATTTCTCTTTGTGGGGATAGGAAATGTATGCATCTGAGGGTAAAGGGTGTGAGATGAAGTGGGAGGGAGAATGTATGCCTGATCCATATATTGAGTGACCATGCTGCTTGTTTTCCAAGACTCTGTGTACCTATCAGTGTAGCCTCCTATAAAGTATAATCATATTTGATTTGCCTTTTTGACAAATTTCCAAATAACAAACCCAAAGCATGCTGTGACAGATTTTGTAATGCATTTCTGCAGCTGTGTGTATGTGGTGGTTATTTATTATATTTTGTCATATGCTTTGAGTTTTAAGCACATTCACACTAAAAAATATGGGAGAATGTACAAGTATTTATTCACTATAAAATTCTTTCAACTCTAAGTTTCTTTTATAAAAATATATTTTAAGAAATTCTTTAGAAAGGGAAATTATTTTATGAACTAGCACAGAGGAAGTACCAAAAATGCCATAGAAGGCATGCCAACTTGATCTCAACAGCACATGGGAAGAGCTTACATAGAGCCCTTTGGCAAGCTCCTCTGGACAGTGACAGAGGAAGCCCCTCATAATTCTTCTGCTTCCATCAGCTATTTATATTGTTTCTTTTCTTTTTCTTTGTTTTTGATGAAATGTGTACATCAAAAGCAGATGAGCTTCAAGCAACCCAAATGTGTTCTTAATTGTTTTATGAATTAGTCTGGTGGTTACTGGGTTTCCTTTGCTATAGGGGATACTTAAAGGTTATGAACAGGTATAGCAGAGCAAGTTTGTTTATATGGGCTGGGTTTGGGAAGATTGTACGGGTCGTGTTAACATAGTTTTGGAGTTGGGGAGTGAAGTCATGAAGGACAGCAGCACATAGGGCTCGATTCCTCAAGACAAGGCCTTCATTGCCCATTGCTCAGATCCAGTGATCAACTTTGTTGCCAGCATTGGGTGAATCAGAACTTCCTGGTTAGACAAAAATTCATAATTCATTTGATGGTGCTCTCCTGGCTCCTGCTTGGCTCCTGCTCATCTCTGACTTTCCCAGAGAGCATTTTTAGCAGCTCTTTCCTCTTCTGCCAGCACCCCCTCTTTCTCTTTTCCAAACTTCATAGCCTCTTTCCAACATGTGACCTCTCTAAGTCTCTGACGGTGCTGAACTCTCTAGGCCAGTGCCCTCTCTTCAGTCATGTGTCTATCTTTTTGAATTGTCACTTAATGCCATGAAGTACTCTCTCTCTCTCTCTCTAACTTTCGACCCTTTTTCTGAAAGCAGCTTTAGCTTCATCATTCTGTCTCAACCATGGAGCCATCAATCAACAAGAACTTGTCTCAGAGCCAAGGAATCTAATACACATAATTTATATTAGAGGGGATCCTGAATAGCCCCAAATTGGAAAAGATATGCTCCCTCCTCAAAAAAACAAACAACAACAACAACAAAAAAAAATTGTGCCTATCATTTTAAGCAAAAATGTTTCCTAATGCTCCCTTGAACACCAAGTATGAAGAGGCCAACTTGACCTTGTACACTCTCTTCCTTCTGAACTCTGGTTCAAGAGGAAGCCAAGTGCTTTCAGGTAGGCAAAGCATAGTAGCATAAAGGATGGTGATGAAATGGAATAATGTTTTGCTTTGGCCAATAAATGTCAAAAAATCATGCAGAATCATAACAGGACCTTCCAGCTAATGAATCGAGCCCCCTGTGCACAACTGAACACCACATTATGTTATTTTGTTCCAGAATACTTTACAGTTTCTTTTCTTTTGTTTTGTCTTTTTATTTCAACAAAATGAAAATAGAGCTCGGAAGTAAGTTGTGTGAGCCACTCCTTTCAACATTTGCAGAATTTTCTTCTGGCTGCATGCACCCAGCGGATCCTTTATTTGTGGATTTTAGTAGTCTGATTGCTGCTATGGAAATGTGATCCAAAAATCATGATATTTTCCTGTGATAAGTGAAGTTCACAAGGAAGATGTGTTTCTTATTCTTTTGTGGAGAAAAAAATGTGTAATATACATGTGCATGTTACCTTTTATTCCGGCAGCTGCAGCTTAAGCAGGCTTTATCTGCTTTCCTACACCACAAGCAGTATAAGAAGGCAGGGCAGATTATGTAAGTTCAGAGAACTAAAGAACTTCCGATCTTCCTTCATCAGGCCTTCAAGATCACTAAGAAATAAAATGGGCAAAATTCTACTGTCAGACATAATTTGGAAATCCAACATAGATTCCACTACTTTAAGGGGAAGTCTCACTTCAGCTAAGGAACCACCAATCCCCACTTCCACCTGATTTGCAAATTCCAAGACTCTCTTTACTCAGATTGCTGGAGATATCTGGTCTACAGCTCCAAGCTAATCATTATTAAATTTTAGAAGGAGAATTAAAGCTAGCATCAATTGGCAAATGAAATATGGGTATTAAAATATAGCCATGGGCTAGAAAGCTCTGAGCAGAGACCCCACTCCTCCCCTATGAAAAAGAGAAAATAGCGGGTATCATGAGATAGAGACAGGACAGGACCTACATGACACTTTTTTTGTGTGTGTATGTGTGTGTAATAGTCCAGACCTTGGGGATAGTTCAAGGGAATAGATGTCTTTCCACCTGTTTTCATCTTAATATCTTATTTGACTGTCACTTAAAGTCATTTAAAACACTTTCATTGGTATGAGTCCAGCATTCCAGGACACAGTTCTAATCTCACAGTTCATTCCATCCATGAAGAAACAAAAGGTCAAATGGAGCCAGTGTGAACGGTGTCCCCAGCTGACATTGCAGTTTTCTCTAGCATGTTTCTCTGCAATGATCCACAGGTGTTCAAGATGTTTTTGTTTAATTTTGCTGGTTGTTAAAATTTATAATTCAAGAGATATACCCCTTGTCAGTACTTAAAGAAACCTCTCAACAATATTGGATTTAAATATGTGTTTGCAAATTTCTTTTAGACTAGAACTTATTCCACCTCTATAATAAGATAAAAAGGAGGCAGTTATTTTTGTTCCAAGTCTTCTAATGAACACACAATTGCAGTGAATAGATCAATTTGAAACAGTTTAGGTTATTAAAGACTATATTATAGCTGATATCAGTTAAACTCTAATTAGCAGAAGGAACTACATCTTTACCATAGATTCAGCCACAATACTGGGTACTGTAGGTGCAGAACTAAATCACTGAGCATCGTTAACACATTGCAAACTCCCTGGCAGTAAAATCTTGCCCTATGAGTTGTTATTCCATCTATGTAGTTAAAATTAAAAATAATAAAATACTCTCTCATTCATTAAAACTATACCTTGTAAAGCGATCCATTATCAACACAAAATAAGGTTAGCATGGATTTTCTATTTTTCTCTTTCCACTACATAGCTCAGAAATACCACCTTTTTTTTTTTTGGAACAAGGCTTTGAACTGTTGACTTATAGACAATAAATTACTTTTCTCTTATAAAATCTTAATTTCTTGAATATAATAAGCATGTAATAAATATTTGTTGGAATAATACAATACGTAAGTTAAAGAACAGTAGGCGTTCTCATTGAGAAAGATAGTTTTTTTAAACAGTGGCCTATGACCGTCAATCAAGTATGCAATGATATTGTACAGTAACTGAAAGAAACCTTACAAATATTCTATCTACCAGATAGTTTGTCATCTTATTTTTCTCTACAATGAAAGTTAAGAGAGATTCTCCAAAGAAACAGTCTGGCCACCCATTAAATTCAATGCCAGGTTAAGATAAAAGTCAAGTGAATTACATTGCACTGAAGAATAGGAGAATTATATGTTTTGAGTTATCTTGCTGCTGGTTGAATAAAAGTTTTGTTTTGTTAATAAGAATCTCACTTATCACTGTGTTTTCATCAGGTTCAAATACCTAACCCGATTCATTTCAGACTAAACAGGGTTAATACCTGTATCTAGTCACGTAGGCATAGGAAGGTGCTCATTGCTCCAACATTATGAAATTCCAGTTGCTTTGCATATTTCTTCCTATGTCTATTTGTCATGATACTGGGGCTTTAAGGAATGTTTTGGCTTTTTCTCATAGGGTTAAATCCTTATGAGTCTTCCTGAATTCAACTTACCTGGTAAATAGTTGTCCGGAGGACATCTCATCTCTTGCTCTCCTTTCTTTTTGTGGTGTTGGGGAAGCATGCTCCTCACTGTACCAGATACATAACCAGTATGAACTTTACCCCCAAATATTCAAGGCATTATCCATGCAGTTATTTGCTCTTGTCGATTTTGTGCATGCTCTTTGAAAGCAGTAACATCGGCAGAGAATTGAGGACTTTTCTGACTTCCAATTCTGTCTTTTAGATTAAGAAGTGTAAAAATGGAGCAGAGGAAACTGAATGACCAAGCAAATACCTTGGTGGATCTGGCAAAGGTAATTCTCATAGTTGCATCCATTGAAATGAACCACTGCACAATTATAAGCAGTGCTTCCGAAGTTTTAATTTCTGAATTTAATCAACAAATCTATCAAGCCACCCTAAAATGATGATCTGACTTAGAAACGTTTTTCTAAATCTCTTACTTCATTTGCTCTTTTCCCATATACCTTAAACAACCCCTAAGACGAAAAGCTCCTGTGCTGGATAGCGTCATTTGTCAACTTGACACACCTGGGAAGAGGGAGCCGCAGTTGAGGTATTTCCTCCATCACATTGGCCTGTGGCTATATCTGAGAGGTGTTTTCTTAATTGCTTTTTTATGTGGGAAGACACAGCCCATTGTGGGCCATGCCACCCTGGGCAGGTGGTCCTAGGTTGTATAACAAAGCAAGCTGAGCACAGACTGGAGGAGCAAGCCAGTAAGCAGTGTTTCCCCATGGTCGGGGCTTCAGTTCCTACATCCAAATCTCTGCCATGAGTTTCTGCTTCAGCTTCTCTTGACTGTAAGCTGTAAGCCAAATAAACTCTTTTCCTCCCCAAGTTGGTTCTGGTCAGAGTGCCTATGAAAACAAAACTGTGTATGGGATTTGATATGAGGTTCTGGGCTAAAGAAGACTCAATCAGTGCTATTTTTTTTTTAAAGCAAGCCCAGAATAATATAAATTGAATATTTTTAAAAATCCTAGAAATTAGCCAGGCGTGGTGGCGCATGCCTGTAGTCCCAGCACTTGGGAGGC
>NW_008360322.1:3466538-3469884 GCF_000622305.1 Nannospalax galili
CACCTTCCTAATTTTTTTTTAACTTTGTCCAGTCTTGAGAAACAACATGGTAAAATAAAATCTGACCAGGATTTGGAACTTATCTCTGCCCCTTTCTAGTTCTAGACATTTGAGTGATGTTAATCCTTCAGGTCCAACCACCCAACCTGTCTATAAAATTAAATAGAAAAAGGCACAGATATTATTGGGGCTATACAAAGCTTGGTATTGATCTCATCGAATAATGATAATTATTTTTCAATACTGTAGTCAGGAAAAGGCAGCTAACATTAACTACTCCCATTTTCTGTTTTTCTTGTAACTCATAACTGTTGTGTGAGTACCTATTATAAATTCTGGCCTTACCTATTTAGTTCATTCTTGAAACAAGTTACCAGACTCTGGATTCGCATGCACCTTCTCTGAGCCTCTCACTGCTGTTAATGTGGCTCGGTCATAATAGGATGCTTTGTCTGTGATGCTGACATAATCCATTCTGTTTATAAATGTGGAAGTTAGGGGACTGCTGGAAAGGTTGCCTAAGGGTTGGACCAATGGGGCTCAGTTCCTTTTTCAAATCCAACCCTGTGAGTCTTGACCTCCAACTTCTCCCTGCTGTTTAACACACTGTGATCACATCCATATTTCACCAGAACTGCCATGCCATTCCACTAAGGAAAAAACTAAGTGATCATTTGACAAAATCCTAATGGAAGTCGTATGACTAGAGCACTCAGAACCAAGGACTATGAAACCAACATCTCTCCATCTGTTCTAGTCTGCCTTCAATTGCTGTGATAAAACACTCTGACCAGGACCAACTTGTGGAGAAAAGGGTTTATTTGGCTTACATCGCCCAGATCATAGTTCATCACTAAAGGAGCCCAAGGTAGGAACTCAGGGCAGGAACCTGGAGGCAGGAGCTGAAGCACAGGTCATAGAGGAATGCTACTTACTGACTTTCTCCCCTTACCCATGCTCAGCCTGCTTTCTTAAGCAATACAGAACAACCTTCCCAGGGAGGGCACTCCCCACAGTGGGCTGAGCCCTCCCACATCACTCAACAATCTAAGAAAATACCCCCACAGACATGGCCACAGGCCAATCCAATGAAGGAAATTCCCCAGTTGAGGCTCCCTCTAACCAGGTATATCCAGTTGACAACTAAAGCTCTCCAGCACACCATCCCACTACTACTGGAGTTCCTGATGGCCATGATCTTTTCAGTTTGTTAGGAAGGAAAAAAGAATGTATATCCTTGTCAAGTATGCTTTCTAGTACTGCTGATAAATATGTCATGAGTCAGTGGACCCAGAAATAAAAAGACACACTATAGTTTCACACGTTTCACACATTTGATTTTTAGAAATACTTGGAATTTTCCAGCATTTAGAAAATGCCCTTTTCTCCAGTTATAATTTCATCTGCCCCAGACTGCAATCTGTGTGTGACAAGAGTGGCATTCAACCAATCAGACAGGACCAAGACTGCTCTTTCTGGCAGGGCAAGGAGTGATGTCTTAGAAGTCTCCTCTCCCTTGGGTTCAGCTGAAAACTGAGTACAAAAAAAGGCAGTAGCCACAAGCTACAGCCAGTCAGACAGACAAAGAGCAGGAGTTTTCCCCAGCAGCATGTCATAGACCTAGAAGACCTTAATGTTTCTCTCCATGACCCAGCTCTTTTCAAATATTCCAGACACTTTATTTAATCCTTTTTTAAAATATTTTTTTATTTTATGTGTATGAGTGTATTGCCTCCATGTAGGTAGGTATACCCATGTTGTGCAATGCCCGCAGCAGTCACAAGATGGTGTTGGATCCCCTGGAACTGGAGTTAAGGATGGATGTTATCTCCATGTGGGTGCTGAGAATCGAACCTTAGTCCTCTGCAAGAGCAGCCTTAACCACTGAGCCATCTCTCCAGCCCCTTATTTATCCTTTTAATAATATAAGTTTATTTCCATTTTACTGTGAATATCTATTTCTAAAGTGTATTTGATATAGGAAATAAAAGCAAATTATTTTCCAATAAAGTCATTCAATTTTCCTGGGATCACCTATTCTGACTGCCTCAAAACATAAGCCTATGAGCCAGATAAAATTATTTAATTAATTTATTTCTTTTAATTTGGGGGTTAGAGTCACACTATGGAGCCCAGGTGAGACTTAAACAATGTGATCTGCCTAGCCTCCCAATTACTGGGATTATAGGTGTTCCCATACCTGCTACAAGCTAATTAGTTCTTGTTAATCAATTTTATCACTTAGAAATTATTCAAATGACCTGTTTAGGGTTGAACACTCAATAATCTCTTATTCTCAGCACCTTGCAATGTCATGCATCTCTGCATTCTCTGCCATTCTTTGTGAAGAGAAGTTTCTCTGATTAAGACTGAGGGAAGCACCCTATGCATTCAGAAGGCAGCTTACCATTGTGCCAGTTTAGCCAAACAGTAGTAGCAAATTCTCCTTTAGAGTCAAAGACTCCTCAGCCATGAGTTGTTTTAACTGGGCTAACAGTACCAGGCATGAATACCTTCTTGTACAGTGGGCCTCAGAACCAATCAGAGAGTACTTAGTGGCCCCCATAACAGCCCTGCATTCTTGCATCTATGGGCATGGTTTGCCTGGTAAGTTAGTATTGTAGTTCATAGAGCTTACAAAGCTGGTAAACTCACTGATGCCTTTGCTCCACTTTCAACTTTTCTGGTGTTGTGAATGCCTGCCAGCCAGGAGAAAGCTTCCAACTCAGTTACAGTTTGATCTCCCCATCCAAAGTGTGTGGTGTCTTCAGAAATAAGGTCTTATCAACCAGTTCTGGTGGGAAACTCAGAGAAATGGCAAGAGCCTGAATTGTTTGGGCTGGTTTGGGGGCTTCTCTGACCAACATCTCATAAAGAGGTACCCCATGCCTAGCATTGAGATTTTTGTTTGATAACCCATGGCTATTGGGTGCAGCATTACTCAGCTATGCAGGCTATCTACCATCTAACCCTCATATCTTTTAGTTGGCTTAAAGCATTAAGTTTCCATATGGCTTTTCTCTGTACCCTTCATTTTGATTAACTCTCCCTCCTTACCCCTTTGCTCTTTCCATCCCACCACCATCATCCCTGTTCAAACAACCCCCACATTCCTCCTCATTGTTTTCGTAACACCTGTGTTCTGCTACCCATTCCTTTGAGGGGTCCTCCACTCTGTAACATTCTTCTACTTTCCTGGCTTCTAGAAGTATTCCAGGTTAAACACAAATAAGATTTGAATCTAGGATCTACATATGAGAGAAAGCATGCAGCGTTTGTCTTTCTTGACTAGGGTGACATTGTTCAGAATACTTTTTTCAGTTCTACTCATTTACCTGTGAATTTC